>NC_056732.1:1705167539-1705257539 GCF_019279795.1 Protopterus annectens
TCAGCTATACTAAGGTATACACTGGTGCCCCGTATAAACATCTACACAAAATGTATAGACACAACCGTACCTGATAGGATTAAAGGAAGATTCTCAAGAAAAAACAAACCATCCTGGTAGACGTTTAGCATTAACAGATTATATGATAAGTAAAAGAAGCTGCTGTCTAAAAATGCTAAAGTGAAAACCCAGAACTGGAAGAGCACCCTCCTTGACCTAAACAAGCAATAAGACAACTCATAAAATCCTCAAAGAGCAGCTATGAGAAAAATTTAGCAAGAAAACCATAAGGCTTTCTTCTGCTACATCCGCAGCCTAAAAGGTAGGACTTAGATGTGTGTTGAACTAATTGCATGTGGTATCGCACACAGTGACTCTGCAGAAATTGCAAACCTATTGCAAACAGGTTTAGCGAAAACTTCATCCCCATATCCCCCCCAAGCATACTACAGATCATGTCTTCAGCATCACATCTTTCCTACATTTCCAAAGAGCAAGTCATCAATGCTCTCTCCAAGACTAAGAGCACAGCTTCTATGGGACCAGATGGCATTCCAGGTTGCGTTCTTAATTTTCTTAAACAAGAGCTAGTTTCTCCACTAGGCATCATATTTAGCCACAGCCTGAGTACTGGCTTTGTTCCCATTGAATGGAAAACAGTATCTGTTATCACCCTCCACAAGGACAACTCGACAACAGAGCCAGGAAGCTATAGCCCCATAAGTTTAACTAGCCTCATCTGTAAGGCAGTGGAACAAATCATCATGGATCTCATAAGTAAGGATACATTAGAGATTCGATTATCTGAACTAATTGGGACTTAGGGTAGTTCGGATAATCAAACTGTTCAGATAATCAAAGATATAATTAAACCAAATAAAAAACTTCTAAAATCTTGTTTTTTTCTGCACGCAAGAATACACTTTTCAACCATTCAGTGATTCCAATGGACATTAAAGAATATTTTTCACACGAGTTGGTTCAAAAAACATACTCAAGCAAAAATGTATAATACTCAAAGACTTTGGAAGGCTGGTTGTGATAGTTGATGTTTTGGATAACTGACGTTTGGATAATCGACTCTCTACTGTATAGGTGACCTCCAAACCCTAGATCTATCCCAGTTTGGTTTTGTCAAGGGTAGGTCATGCATGCTAAACCTGGTGGACTTCTTCAAGAATGTTACCACAGCCATAGACAAACACAAAGCTGTGCAACACAGCCTGTCTTGACTTGGGCAAGGCCCTCGACACAATCCCACATTCGGGTGTCATTGACAAACTAGCCCAATTGAATATCAACTCCTATGTTGTCAGGTGGGTTGCAAACTGGCTCACAGATCGCAGCACTCAGTCAAAGTGGCCGACTTCACTTCTATCAGCAGACCTGTCACCAGCGGGTTCCCACAAGGGTCATTGCTTGGCCCCATCTTGTTTGGCATGTACTTCTCAGAAGTCCAGACTGAAACAGAGAGGCCGTGGCTGACCAAGTTTGCAGATGAAGGCAAATTAGGTGCTGTCTTTGAATCCCCCAGCAATGTCAGCGTTCTTCAAAAGGGGCTTACACAGACAAGTGATAGTTGCCAAAGCCATGGTCTTAAACTAAATGCTAAAAAATGCATCATCATTCCCTTTGGTAAAAACAATGTCCCTTCTAATTATAAATAAACAATAATACCCTAAGTACCAATTCTGTAGTGGAGACCTGGGACCACAAGTTGACTGTGACCTCAACTTCGACCACCGTGTGTCTACTGTGGCGAGGAAGGCGTTCTATGTCACTCACCTGATTAGCAAAGGCATCACCTCAAGAGCAAAAGAGGTTATAACTCCCCTGTACTCATCCCTCATCAGGCCTGTTATTGAATATAATACTCCCTTTAGTATATACCATACCAAACACCTGCAGCAACTTGTGAGATCTCAGAGATCTCTAACTTAAGAAAATTCAGGGTCTCTAACACATGTCTTATATGGACAGACTGAAGTCGCTGTCACTGTACTCAGTAGTGTATAAACTAGTTGCATGACTGCCGAATCATACACCAATGCACTGTACGAACACGTACACAAATGTATGGATCTTGCCATACCCAATAGAACTAAGATGCCCTCCTCAAAAAAAAGGAAGCCAATTTGGTGGTCCCCTGCCATAAACAAACTCTACAACAGAAGGAAGAAACTGATGCGGAATAAGATGAAGTCTCAAGACTGGAAAAAAACTCTCTTATCAGCCTCAACAAAAGGTTGAGATCCCTCATCAAATCCTCTAAAGCTAGCTATGAAAACAGAATTGCAGCAGATAGTAAAGACAACCACTAGGTCTTCTAGAGTTATGTAAAGAATCTCAAAGGCAATACCCAGATTTGTTCTGAGCTACTGCACAATGGTACCTCCTATACCGAGCCAACAGATATTGCCAATATACTAGCCGACAGATTCAGTGCTAACTTTAAACGTCTCCCCCAAAAGACCAATCACAATACCAGTAGACTGCCAGGCACCCAGTATTACTGCTGCACAGGTTAAAACAGCACTGTCCAAGGCCAAGAATTCAGCTTTTATGGGACCTAACAATATCCCTGGCTGTTTTCTACATGAACTATAGAGTGAACTGGCACCTCACCTGTGTGCACTGTTCAATCACAGCCTCACCTCAGGCTTTGTCCCTACCGAATGGCACACTGATACAGTCATCCCGCTCCTCAAAGGAGGAGCGACTACAGACCCCAGGAATTATTGCCCAATTAGCCTCATGAGTCTGATATGCAGAGCTATGGAACGCATCATCATGGACATAATAAACAAGGATATAGGGAATCTCCAAACTCTGGATCCTACAAAGTTTGGTTTTGTGAAGGGTAAATCATGCCAGATCAACTTGGTTGACTTCTTTGAGTCAGTCTCCAGAGATGTAGATGAAGGCATGGTGGTTCATACAGCCTACCTTGATCTGGCCAAGCCTTTGATACCATTCCCCACTCAGGAATCATAGAAAAAATCACCAAGCTAGGCATCAACCCCTATATCACTAGGTGGGTGGCAAACTGGGTCACAGATAGAACCCACAGTGTGAAAGTAGCTGACTCCAAGTCAGACTCCTGACCAGTCATGAGTGGGGTCCCACAGCATTTGGTCCTGGGTCCTCTCCTGTTTGGTATCTACTTCTCTGAAGTTCAGGCCAACATGAAGGGACTCTGGCTGACAAAGTTCACAGGCGATTGCAAATTGGGAGCTATTATTAACTACCCAAGTGATGTTGACATCCTACAGAAAGGCCTCAGTGACACCAACGACTGGTGTGAGAACCATGGCCTTAAGCTCAATGCCAAAAAATGTGTCGGCATCCCCCTTGGGAAAAACCCAGTTCCCTTGAATTACCACATTGATGGTAGTCCACTGAACACAGAAGGTGTTAGACAGAAACCTCTCTTTTGACCACCACGTTGCCACTGTGGTCAGAAAGTCCATCTATGTGGCACATCTCATTACTAGAGGTTTTGCATCCAGGAAGAAAGAGGTCATTGTCTCCCTCTAGTCTTCCCTCATTAGGCCAGTCATAGAGTACACTGCCCCATTTGGCATGTACCTCACTAGACACCGGCAACAACTAGAGAGGCCGCAAAAGTACCTCACAAAGAGAATCCTAGGCCTTAAACACTTGTCCTATATGGACAGATTCAGAAAACTCCAACTATTCTCTGTCTCATATCGCCTACTTAGAGGCAATCTCTGCTTGACTTACAAAGCCATGTCTGTCCCAGCTCTGTTAGAAATGCTACATCTAAAGAAATCCCAATCCCTCCACACCACACACTTCAGAGACCTCGACCTCATTACCACAATCAACAGAACATACCGGAGGGACAGGTTCATAACCCAGAGACTGCCCATGCTATGGAATAGACTTCCCATACATGTCAAGCAGAGCACCTCACTGGCCCTCTTCAAGAGAAATTTTGATAAGTGGATGGGAACTAGACAATTCACCCCGGGGATCACTCCAGTGCCTGTACTCGACAGAGGCACTAGGAACTAAGGTCGGGTGGCACAATGCCAGGGTAATCCTATGGGCTAGGCTTGTAAATTCTCCAGGACACTTAGCCTATGAACCTGGGACTACTTACAGGTGACTTATGTCTGGCTTACAGGGCTATCTCAGACCCATATCTTATGAAAATGCTGCACATCCATAAGTCAAATGGGACTAGAGTCACCAGTTCCAGAGACCTCAGTCTAGCCTGCAACATAAATAGAACTTGCTGGAAAGACAGATATATCTCTCAGAGGTTGCCACTCCTTTGGAATAGGCTTCCAATCCACATCAAGCAGAGCACCTCCATGACCCTGTTTAAGCACAACCTGGTTGACTGGCTGGGAAACTGTAAATTTCTGTTGGGGATTTCCCCTGCCTCTCTCCTGGACATGGGCAGTCCTTGCTAGTAAAAATCTTTAGCATGGATGGTATCTGTCATCAAGTATTATATTGGGATTTAAAGGCTAGGCTTGTAAACACCCTTGGGTCAATAGCCTAGTAACACTGTATGAACCTATATAAAGAGAGGAAGATAGATTATCTATTATGTTTCTCAATTCCTTAGAAAGAATTGTGGACAAAGCCAAAAATAATGGGAAAACAAAAACCCCAAGTCAGGGACAGATTTTAAATATCGGTATTATAAACTGTGAGTGTTGCAGGAATTAACATTTTGTTTCATTAACAAGCATTTTTGTGAAGGAAACAAAGTCTAAAACCCTAATGTCTGTTTTTATTTAGTGACTTCAATCCTTAGAGTTTTGTGAGTTGACAGAAGACTACAATTTTTATGATGAACAGACCAAAATGAATGTACATTCTACAAAATGTTGGACATCTGATGGATATCATGTGATTCTCTAGGCTGTGAATAAGGATGTGAGTGCATACCATACGCTTGAATATATTATGGGGGTAATTCAGTAAACCCTACACAGAGCGATTCTCCATGTAGGAATAGTGTTGTGGCCTGTACACGAAATATTGCCGCCGACTGATCAGGAAACAGGGCTGGGGGCGTGCATGAGTGTGCAGACACAGAAGCAATCACAGAATACAAATCACCTCATCTGCTAGAGAAAACCATGCAAATGAGGTGATTTTGCAATCCAGGAAGTAGAAAGGCATCCATGTAGCTGCCATGTCTGTAGGAAAAATGTATGCAGTTACTAACCATGTACCGGAATGTAAAAATAAAACGAGCTGTGACAAGTCAAATAAAAGCACGTATTAGGTGCAGTAGGCATGCAAATGGCCAAAACTATGGCCATTGACATTTAAAAGTGATGCAAGTAATGAAAAATTAAACTTTTTTTATCACATATGCTATGTTTAAGCAACGTGCAGCGAAGCGCAAACATGCTAGTTTGCAAAAAAAAAAAAAAAAACAATTAAAATTGTAAAATATGACATGTAAAGCTATATTGAATTTTTCCATTATACTGGCCAGTATTCAGAGTCATACAATGGTAGGTTATAGTGGTTGCTAAGGACATAGGCTCTGGTGTAGTCCAGTATCTAGGCTATACGCAATTAGGTGCATATAAATGAGCTAAGTTTATTGAACACCAAAATGGGCCACCGTGTCCGCAGGTACTTACTGGGTAAGGGCTAAAACCATGGTAGTGTAGGCAGAAAAGACAGCTGACATGAAAAGGGTGTGTGTCACAGTTTGTGAAAGCTCATTGGAGCTCAGCAACTCCTGTTTGCGCTCAGCTAAGCACAGCTAAGTGGGGGGGGGGTTCTGAGGCTGCTAAGCTGTGCTTAGCTGGTTAAAGAAAAGCTTAGCGTGCTCATATATAGGGGTGGGTCAAATTTGATGAGTAATGTTTACACTGGAGCTGCGGGTTTGTGGAGCGCAGGGCTTAGAAGTGGAGGAAATTGAAAAACATAAAAACTAAAATAAAAGGAAATAGCTTAGAAAAGCCAATCAACTATAAATGACTAATAAGCCCTCTTCCACTCACACTGGCACATTCAAACCCCTCAGTAATGTAGCTGGCAGGTGGAATGTATCATAGTCAGCCAATCACACAGGCTGTATCTGCTGCACCCCAGTATATAGTGTGTAGACACCCTTCAATCTGATTTTGTTCTACATACTCGGCACCATTGGAGTACACACTTGGAAATTTTAACTGACAAAATGATAGGGGCTGCTGCTACTTTGCTACATCTCTATGTGCTACAGTCTGAGGTCAGTGATGATTATTATGCTGACAACTGGCCCAGACTGAGGAGAAGAGTGTTAACCCCAGGGTAACCTTTCAAGGGCTACATGAGCTGGAGATAGAACACTACAGGGTGGACACGGACATACTACAGGAACTCACCAAGCTCTGCTGCCCTCATCTCCGACCCAGAGCCAACAGAGGGGAACTCACCCCAGTGGAAACAAAGGTATGTGTAGCCTTAAGAATACTAGCTACAGGTACTTTCCAAAGACCTACTGGGGACATCATGGGGGTCTCACAGGCGTCTGCATCCAGGGTACTCCACCAGTTCCTGGATGTCATGCTAACACATGCCAGTGAACACATTTATTTTCCAACACCCCTGAGGAGAGGACCTCCAATATGCATCTCTTCCACCATGTAGCCCACTACCCAGAGGTACTGTGGTATAGATTGCACACATGTGCACATCAAAGCATCACCCGGTGAGGAGGGTAGAACTGCCAGGTCGTGTGCAATACCCAGGGCATTATCATCAATGCGTGCACTGGCAGCCCTGGCAGTTATCACAACTCCCACATCTGGCACACATCACAGCTGTATCAGGCATTTGCCAGGGGGAACATCCCGTACGGCCATCTAGTGGGGGATGCTGGCTACGCACTGGAACCGTGGATGATGACACCCATCAGAAATGCACATACACCCACTGAAGAATGCCATAATGAGGTACACAGCACAAACTAGGAACATCATAGAGCATGTGTTTGGGCTGCTCGAGTCACGGTTCCACTGCCTTGACATATCTGGTGGAGCCCTGCAGTACTCTCCAGCCACATGTGCACACATGTTCATTGTATCTGCCATGCTACACAATATGATTCTGCAGAAACACCTGTGGCAGGAACATCACAGGGAAGGGACACACAGCTCCCCATCATTGCCAAGGTCCCTACAGGCACAGGGTGACTTGGAGGAGGAACCCCCTGAGCCTGTCCCTGTAGGCAGATGTAGGCATGCCCAGTACAACCTGGCCTTGGCAAAGAGGCAATGCATAGCACATACACGGACACTTTAGGGACCCAGAGATTGACACCTCACTCCGATTCACACACACGCAGTAAAACGGATGTCACACACATCACCCTACCTGTACCTTACCATGTATAGGCTGTGTATTGCATGCTTCCAACAGAGTCAGCCCTGAAGCACTGTCCTCACAACTGCTGCAGGTACAAGATAAGTCACTCTTCTTAACAACAAATGAATGGAGTAGTAGACTGTGGTAGCTATCTTTGGTATTGCTGCATGTATGCAAGGAAATGGGGTGGGCTACTGGGATAGCAGCAGACAACTAACAGCTATGTGGGATAACAGAAAATGTCCACCAAATGCTGTCTGCCCCAGAATATGCATTAGTCCCCAAGGTGCCAAAACTCACTGCAGTATATGTCGGGGACTAAGAAACTGCGGGGTCATAGGTCACATGTATAGATGTCAATGTTGGAGTCCCATACACACCTCTCAACCTCTCACAGCAAGTCATCTGTACAAAGCCATAAAGAAATGTGTGGCAAAGGCCCACAAATAGAGACAGTTATGAAATATTACTCTTTCAAATTTAGATAGTGATATCAGAAACAGGTCTTGCAGTTGCATTAAGTCCCTGAAGGGTAAGAAGTCTAAAACTCAAGTGTCTGTCATTACTTTCTAACTTCGGTCTTTAATGGTATGCCAGTATTTTCCAAGACAACCATAATACTATGCTAAATGGACCTAAAATATGAGGCAAACATCTGAACAGTCTTTGGAAATGTGTACAGTTGAGAGGTATGCCCCCCTCCCGCCAACACACCCATGTTCCCATAGAAATGCAATAACATTTATGTTTGTAGGGTAATCGCAACAGACCACACATTCCCACGTCTGTCCCAATCAACTTGCTAACTTGTTCCATATCCACAATATGCAGAGGTCAATGTCCTATGTTTGTGCATGGTTAATACTGTCAGGAAGTAGACAGCACTTACTGTTGGCTGGTATGGCTTAGTGGTCTAAGTACAGTACTGTGGTTGACAGGGTCCATGGTTTGAGACTGGCCGTGCCAACTATTTTGCATGCCAGCTGCACCTACGGTAGGAGTTGTACACACTGTCCAGAAACCAATATTTGTTACTGCAGGAAAGCTGGACAATGGAGGGACAGGGGGCCACACATATGGACAATACACAGCTTGAAGTAACCTATATAGTGCCTAGTAGAGCAGCAGGTTGTGACAAGTCGGTTTAGTGCCAGGTTATAAATGGCTGCCACGTTACTGTGTCAGTACTGACAACAAGTCAGTGGGCACCATCCATACCCCTGGAATGACAGGGTGTCACAGACTGTCCACACATATGCCTCATATATCTGTTCTGCTTGTCATAACATTGCATTTGCCTGCCAAACTATGTGCAAAACAATAAAGGTTGATGTGAAAACATCAATGACAGTTGAGAAGCAGATGTCATACCTATAAGAAAATGCAAGCTAATACAAAACCATTCTACCAACTGTCTACATTTGGAAGAGCAATATTAACACCTTGTCCCCATGTCTGGGCCTGTGTCTGACTGTTATATATAGGGCTGTCCAGATGTCAGTCTGTAAGAGTTTGACAGCTATGGCCAACATGTAGCCTTATAATAACATTGCAACACAAACCATCTGAGGACCACAGCAGATGTAGGGGTGCAATGATGGACAACCTGCTAAACAGGTACAGTTAGAGAGGTGTGAAGTCCATACCTCTGTGTGTGAACACAGTGGCCCATTAGCTCAGTGTGATAAGCAGTGTTACGACATCTACCCCACTCACACCATAACTACAAATACATAGCAGCAACTGTGGACAAAGAGACACATGGAAGGGGAACCACTGGCCAGACAAGCGAATAATGTGCACTCCAGAACAATTTGTGCAGTAACATAGGATGTTAAGTTGTCTATCTCGCCTTCATTCTTGCTGGATGGGTTCGGAGCTGACCTCGGCTCCGACTCGGCCACTCTAAAAGCTCGAGAGTTGGTTCCACCGGCTCGAGGCTCCCCTTATATCCCACAATGCTAGGCGAGAGTTACCTCAGATCTCGTTTGCCGCTACAGCATCGAGGTGTTGGTTTTTCTACCGGCTTGTTGGTAAGTGTAATTTTGGTAAAATTAGATCACTTAAAACCCTATATTTTTGAATTTAAATATATTTCCCTTAGAGTAGTGGGTTTTTCTGCCCCTTTTTCCGAAAATCCCAATTTTTTTCTAAAGAACTTTTAAAGTTCTCTCTCGGGCCTTCTGGCCTTTCTCCATCCCCTAGTTGTGTGTGTGTCTTACTCTTGGTAAACTTTAGTTAATTGTTTATTTTTGAGTTTTAAAAGTAGTTTAGTGTAATCAGTGTGTTTGTTGAGTGTGTGTGATTACACTTTTGTTTAGGATGTCTAAAGACACAAAGGTCTCAGGCTTCAAGAAGTGTGATGCGTGCTGTCAGAAAATGTCTCTGACAGACGGTCACACTTCTTGTGTCTATTGCCTGGGGCCTTTGCACCTGCAGGACTCCTGTGCTGTATGCCACGGCTTCAGCCCCAGGGTCCTGCAGGAAAGAAAAATAAGTTGATCCTGAGGGGTCTTCTTAAGCCGGAGGATTCCCTTTCTGTCTCTGGGAAGCCCTCTAAGGCTTCTAGGTCCTCGGCTCCAGCATCTGAGCCGAGACCTAAGGCTTCTAAACCTCCACCTACATCGGCTCCGGCTGGAGCCGATGAGTCTCAGTCCACAGTTTCTGTGGTTCCCTCGGCTCCGGCTGGAGCCGAGGTTATTGAGGTTCCCGTGTCGGCTCCGTCAAGATCTTCGGAACCGACATCGAGGAAGAGGTCCAGGTCACCGTCCCTTGGCTCCGTTCATTCAGCTCCAGGATCTCCCCTGCTGTCTGAACGGAGCCATAAATCTCATTCCTCTAGGTCATCGAGGCTATCGGATCATGACCTTCAGAGGGTAGTGAGTCGACTTCTCAAGTCCGAGGCACTAGCCCAGATGCTTCAGAGCCCGACTCATCAGTCGATGCCTGCCCTTGTCCATCAATATATTCCTCCTCCGACTCCGTTGAGCTCGGAGCCGGGTCGTGTTGGAACCGAGACTGTGGTAGCGTCGGAGCCGATACAATTGTCTTCGGCTCCATCGTCGGCTCCGATTTCTTCCTTACAAGAATCTCGGCGCCGGACTTCCATCATCGGCTCCGAGGGGGTGAGTGGCATCGGACCCTTGTCCGACCCCGCTCTTCCTCTCGGAGCTTCGGTGCTGGTGAGTTCGGCTCCGACATCGGCCTCGGAGCCATCACTGTCGGTGCCGAGGGGGGTTCTCAGCTTCTCAGAGCGGGGACCTCTGGCTTTGCCTGACAGGGGTGCTTTTGAGGTCATGCGGAGTGTGTTAGAGCCTGGCTCTACTCCACAGTCGGCGCCGTCCGCCCCTCCCTCTACGGTGCCTCAGGTCAAGTCGACTCACTCCCTCATCCTGGACCGCAGAGAGCCAGCTCCTCAGGAACCCCCTGTGGGGATCTCATCCTCTTCCGAGGCCTCTCCTGATTTGGCAGAGGAGCCCCCTCGGAAGAGGAAGTGTAAGAGGAAACACATTGACTCACCTGAGTCAATCACATCTGATACGGATTTAGATGATTCCGAGGGTTCCCCCCGTTCCCCTTCTGAAGATGTCTCTTTTGCAGACATTCTAGAGATCCTGAAGCAGAGGGGAAATTGGCCAGCCCTTAACCCTTCGGAGGATGAATCCGTATATCTTGAGGCGTTTGGCTCTCGCCCTTCCACCTCCTGGGTGTCCCCTTTGACCCCCTCATGCAGGTGGTTGCTAAAAAGGCATGGACGGCTCCTGATTCAGTAGATCCCACTCCCAGGAGACCCTCCAAATTCATAACGGCACCAGCAGACAAGCAGTTCTTGACAAAAGGAGTTTCTGTGGATGCTATGGTGGTAGCTGCTGCCACCAAGAAGGAACTAGCTGATCCTTCAGTACCTGTCCATCCACCTAACAAGGAATCTAGGTCCATGGACAGGTACGGGAAGCGGATGTTTTCGTCAGCGACATTTACTATGCGTCGCTGAACTACCTGTGCCATTTCACTCGTCTTCAAAGAGACTTGATTAAAGAAGCGAGTGACATGTTGAAGGATCCTACAGCTGTGGGTTTTCAAGATAAAATGAACACTCAGCTGGCTACCCTTAACTCCATAGCCAACTCCTCCATGCGCCTCCTTTCTTATGCGGCTGATGGAGCGAGTAGGGCCGCAGGGACAGGTGTGGCCTTACGTAGGCATGCCTGGATGTGGCTATGCAATTTTATGGACCCCTTCAAGACGTCTTTCACTAACTCCCCGTTTGATGGATCATCTCTCTTTGGTCCACAAGTGAAAGAAACCTTGACTAGGTGCGAGACTGATGGCAAGACTCTTTCTGCCGACGGAGTCCGTTTTTCTACTCCTTCTAGGCCTTACCCCAAAGGCCAGAAAAGTGGGAAAATGTGGTTCCGTAAACAAAATCAAGGGACTTCGCCTGACGCACAAAGTCGTTACCCTGCCAGAGGCAGAGGCGGGAATAACAATGGTAGACGTCGCCCTCAAGGCAGGGGGGCTCCGCAGAACCAGGGCAATCGAGAAGCCTTCTCTGATAAGCCCTTTCAGCATCCCTGAGGTGTTGCCCGGCTGCCCACCTTCGGAGGCAGTCGGGGGAAGGTTGTCACTGTACCCAAAAGCCTGGCTATCCCTGACTCAAGACAAATGGGTACAGTCTATCATTTCCGAAGGCTATTCTATCCCCTTTCTTCACATTCCGAAACAATCAAAAAAATCCCTTCCAGACGTTCCACCCGCGCAAAGGGATCTAGCGGTTTTGGAAATTTCAAAACTGCTTGCAAAAAGAGCAATTCAGCCAGTTCCAGCAGACCAGCAAGGATCCGGAATCTACTCAAGGTTCTTTTTAGTTCCAAAGAAAACAGGGGACTGGAGACCAATTTTGGATCTCAGTATCTTGAACAGATCAGTCAAGAAAACAAGATTTCGGATGGTCACGCTGCAGTCCATCCTTCCCCTATTGGGAAAAGGAAACTGGATGTGCTCTATAGACCTTCAGGATGCGTACTATCACATAAAAATGAACAGACGCTCCAGAAGATTCCTCCGCTTCAGGCTGGGAACCAGTCATTTTCAATTCAGGGCCCTGCCCTTTGGTCTCACCACTGACCCGGTGTTTACCAAATGCATGGCAGTGGTAGCTTCTCACCTGAGACGACAAGGATTCCAGGTGTTTCCATATTTGGACGACTGGCTCCTCACAGCCCCCACCAAGCATCTCCTTCTGATGGCCAGGGATTACACCTTTCGCATTTGTCAAAAGTTAGGCATTTCAATAAATTGCGAAAAGTCTGTTTTGTCGCCTTGTCATACTATTACCTTCATAGGCGCAAATCTAGACACAGTAAACATGTCTGCGAGGCTAACAGATCAGAGAATAACAGACATACACAGACTGGTCTCACTCCTTTTCAACAACAACAGAATCAAAGCCAGGTTAGTTCTGAAAGTGTTGGGAATTATGGCGGCTGCCATACCTCTGCTTCCATTAGCCAGATTCCACATGAGAATCCTTCAATGGATGCTCTTTACACAATGGTCATACCAGCAACTTCCAATGTCCCATACCATTATGATCACGCAGACGTGCAGAAATCATCTCATGTGGTGGATGTCTTCCCCTCAGCTTTGGTTGGGAAGACCATTTGTTCCCCCCCCTCCGGTTGCTACTTTGACAACGGACGCCTCCCTGATTGGGTAGGGGGGGCATTATCAGGGCAGGATGGTCCAGGGCACATGGCAACCAGACGAATGCCACTTGCACATAAATGTTCTGGAGATGAGAGCAGTGCTTTTAGCGTTGCAAGCCCTTCAAGACTCTCTCCCCTTGGGAACGATTGCAATTCAGACAGACAATATGTCTGTAGTGTGGTACATCAACAAACAAGGCGGAACCAGGTCCTACCCCCTGTGTCGAGAAGCTCTCAGATTGTGGCAATGGGCGATTTCCTCTCAGCGTTTTCTGATAGCAACGCACATCCCCGGGAAGTCCAATCAAATAGCGGACAAATTGAGCAGAGCTATCCTCATGCCTCACGAGTGGTCTCTGAAAGACTCTGTTGTGAGAGAGATTTTTCTCAAGTGGGGTCAGCCTTGCTGCGATCTTTTTGCTACTCCCCAAAACAGCAAGTGCAGACATTATTTCACTCTATTCCCTTTACAAGGCCAACCCAGCAGAGACGCTCTAGTCCAAGTTTGGCCCCGGGGACTTCTGTATGCATTTCCTCCCTTCCCACTAATCTCTCAGGTGATACAGAAAGCTATCGCTCAGAAGGCCTCGTTGATCCTCATTGCTCCTTACTGGCCTCGACAGGTGTGGTTCCCCTTTCTACATCAATTTCTACTGGAGCGACCTTGGCATCTGGACCTAGTTCCAGACCTTTTGATCCATCAATCGGGTCAGTTACATCGCTCCTCCCCTCTCTGAACCTCACTGCTTGGTTCCTCCAGTTCCAACATTAGCCAGGCTTCCTCAATTATCTCGCTCTGTTCGAGATATTTTGATAGCTTCCCATAAATCTTCCACTAGGAAGATTTATTTGAGTAAGTGGAAACGTTTCACATATTGGGCTCAAGGAAGGGACATAGATCCTTTCACTGCTTCCATCCAAATAGTCCTTGAATTTCTAGCTGAACTCTTCCATGCAGGTTCATCCCCTTCTACTCTTAAAGTTCAATTGGCAGCTATCTCTAACTTTCATGTAGGTATTTCTGAGTCTGCCTTAATGTCCCACAAGCTTTGCAAAGCCTTTTGAAAGGAGTTTTCTTCTCAGACCTCCTATAAGAAATCCTCCTTCTCCTTGGGACCTAAATTTAGTTCTTACTTCTTTGATTCTACCCCCTTTCGAACCTGCAGCCTCCTGTTCTTTAAAATTGCTATCATGGAAGACTCTCTTTCTGGTAGCTATTACTTCAGCTAGAAGAGTCTCAGAACTTCATGCACTCAGCTGTCGACCTCCTTATCTATTGTTCCATAAGGACAGGGTATCCTTACGAACCAACCCGTCCTTCTTGCCTAAGGTAGTCTCGACGTCAAATCTAAATCAAAGCATTGACCTCCCTGTTTTTTCCAGAATATTCCAATAGGTCTGAACAAAAATTACACTGGCTAGATGTTCATCGTCAGTTGAGATACTATTTGGATAGAACAAAACAATTCAGAAAATCTGACCAACTGTTTATCTCCTATGCAGAAAGCAGAAAAGGACTTTCAGTTTCAAAGGTATCATTGTCTAGATGGCTTACATCTCTGATTACCCTTGTTTATGAGATTAGACACCAAAAGCTGCCTAATAAACCTAAGGCCCATTCTACCAGAGCTTTGGCTACTTCTTTAGCCTTCCAAGACAGACTGCCTATTGACACCATTTGTGCAGCGGCTACTTGGACTACTCCTCACACTTTCATTTCTCATTATAAGTTGGATTTAGCTTCTAGGCATAGAGCTAACTTTGGTTCCACTGTTCTCAGGAGTCTGTTCCGTTAGGCCACCCGGGACAAGGTGCTAGGGACGCGGTCCCATCCAGCAAGAATGAAGGCGAGATAGACAACTTAACATATAGAAGTTATGTTCTTACCATAACGTTCCATGTTAGTTGTCTTCTTCTCGCCTTCTTCTTGCGCCCCACCTCCTTCCCCTGGCCTGGACAGACCTAGAGGAGTTGTGATTGTGACCTCTCTTTCTACCACCTCTTTTCTTAGGCATATGCTGTTTGCATATTTCCTGAATCAGGATGTAGGTCACCTTTCTTTCTCCCTATTGTTAGAGGTGGACTCTTTTAGAGTTGTTCTATTACTATTATAAGCTGGGGTTAGCTTACAAACGAGATCTGAGGTAACTCTCGCCTAGCATTGTGGGATATAAGGGGAGCCTCGAGCCGGTGGAACCAACTCTCGAGCTTTTAGAGTGGCCGAGTCGGAGCCGAGGTCGGCTCCGAACCCATCCAGCAAGAAGAAGGCGAGAAGAAGACAACTAACATGGAACGTTATGGTAAGAACATAACTTCTGTTTCTCTGCAGTGCATGGAGTCACTAAACAAATGTCTGGCAACGGTTCATCACATTACTCTTTACTGCTCTTTCACTGACATATCAGGAAATCACAGTGCTATGTAGAATTTATCACACATATTATGGAAAACTCTGCTCATTCGAATGCATTCTGCACCCACACCAGGATACAACTCAGTTAATAAGGATAGGACACAGCCAGGAGATCCCCAGCCAGTATATTGCTGAGGTGTTGAACTGTTTACACAGGTTCATCAGCCAATCGGCTGTAGCTTACAAAATCCTGGACCGGAATACAGCTAGCTCTGGAATGGAGACCCACTCTTACTATTGAAGATCATATAGGGTATGCTTCTACACTTAGAGAATTGCAACCCATGTCTAAACCCACATCTGACCATACATCTCTGTTGTCCATATATGTCTGCATACAGACAGCTATGTACATCTTAACTGTCTCTCCCCAGCCCCATTAGACAGGATTATCCTCAGCTATCTGTAGGTGGGACATATGTGATATATCTGCATCTGTTGAGTGTGCTAGACATACACACACACACACACACACACACATATATATATATATATATATATATATATATATATAGGTAACATATACAAATATATCAATTATAGACAGGGAGAGAGAGAGGCATAGAGAGAGAGAGAGACCCTGAAAGGCATAGAGTGATATCCTGCTGCAGACATTTGCACACCAATTGTTACAAGTGGGACATGCCAGTACGAAGGTGAGCTCCATTGTGTAATAGTAGTGAAGCAGGGGTTGTAATCTCACATCACCTGCCTTGTGTGTGTGTGTAGGTTAAAGCATTTTGAGTTTTTTTCCACTCAGTAAACCCCCCATTGCCCTACTTTACAAGGCCTGGTGATGTAATTTACCTTAGAAGCACCTTTGGACACTCTTCAGCCATATAATCTCCATTGTGCATGCAGTAAGTACATAGCACTGTAGCACACGCAACAAATAGGTAGAGGTTCTAATATCAGCACTGGAAAGTGTGTGTGTGTGTGTGTGTGTGTGTGTGTGTGTGTGTGTGTGTGTGTGTGTGTGTGTGTGTGTGTGTGTGTGTGTGTGTGTGTGTGTGTGTGTGTGTATGTTTGTAGGTTAAAGCATTTTGAGGCCTTTTCCACCAGTAAACCTCTCATTGCCCTGCTTTACAAAGCCTGCTGATGTGATTCACCTTAGAAACACCTTTGGAAACGCTTCAGCCATATAAGCTCCTTGGCACATCCGATAAGTATGTAGCACTGTAGTACATACAACAAGATAGGTAGGGGTCTAATCTCAGCACTGACAACTGTGTGTGTGTGTGTGTGTGTGTGTGTGTGTGTGTGTGTGTGTGTGTGTGTGTGTGTGTGTGTGTGTGTGTGTGTCTGTGTGTTTCTAGGTTGAAGCATTTTGAGGCCTTTTCAACCCAGTAAACTTCCCATTGCCCTACTTTACAAGGCCTGCTGATGTTATTCACCTTAGAAGCACCATTTGACGTCTGTAGACATATAATCTCCATGACGCACGCAATAACAATGTAGCACTATAGTACAGAAAAATAGATAGGTAGGGATTCTAATCTCAATACTGGCAACTATGATACTTTGTGTGTGTGTGTGTGTGTGTGTGTGTGTGTGTGTGTGTGTGTGTGTGTGTGTGTGTGTGTGTGTGTGTGTGTGAGAGAGAGAAGTATATCTCCTGTGTGTGTGTGTGTGTGTGTGTGTGTGTGTGTGTGTGTGTGTGTGTGTGTGTGTGTGTATGTTGGTTATACCATTTTGAGGCGTGTTCCACCCTGGTGACCTCCCCTTTACAGGCGATACTTTTGCAATAAGTAGGTAGCTCTATAGTACATACAAATATGTAGGTAGGGGGTTGAATCTCAATACAGCCAACTGTAGTACTGTATATGTGTGTGTGTGTTTATGTGTGAAACATATCCCTGTGGCTGTTGTGTGGGTTATACCATTTTAAGGCCTCTTGACCCCCTTCCCATGGCATTACTTTAAAGAGCTTGTTGATGTCATCTAGATTAGATGCACCATTTTAGACTCTACAGGCCAAACCACTCATCTGTACAGATGTATGCAGAATGTCTACATGTTTGCAACATATATGTGATCCATGTCTCATAACAATGGGGTTTTCTGTCAAATCATTGGCAAATCCGTGAGTGTTGATGTCAGAAATAGTGACAGACATGTCAGCCTCAGATATCATACCCTTCTGAAACTTCATGCTGATGCAAAACTTGTTACCCTATCACATGTTTAGGTTTGTAAGAGCAATATGTGAGATGTGTCCCTATTTTGGGGGGTTTATCCCACCATTCATGAAGGCATTCCCAAGATTAATTGCTGTAAGAGGTTGTTAGTAATGTCCCTACATATAATCTCCATGGCACATGCAATATGTACGTAGGACTATAGTACATACAGGTAGATAGGTAGGTGTTCTAATATGACTATTGCCAACTGTGTGAGTGTATGTGTTTCTGTATGCACATCCCCTGTGGCTCTCTTGCCTGTGCGTATGCGGTGGTTATACCATTTTGTGTGCTTGTTCCACGCTGTTAACTTCTCCATTGCCAACCTACTCAGGGCCCCTACAGATGTCATCCACCTCAGAAGCACAGTTACAAATTTTCTAACACAAAGGCACTGTGGCGCATGCAATAGTCATGTCAGTCTCTATTGTACATAACAAGATAGGTAGATGTTCTAATCTGAAAAGTGGCAACTTTGTGTGCATGTGTGTTTCAGTGTATGTATATCCCCTTGCATCAGTCTAACTGTGTTACGGCCACCAGCATACCTCTCAACCACTCACAGAAAGACATCTGGTTGAAGCCATACAGCAAAGTGGGGCAAAGGCCAAACACTGAGCACAACCTCCACATATTGCTGCAACATGCATGGAAAGTAGATACCAGAACAGGTTGTGCATTTGAATCTGTTTTCCAAAGGGTATGAGTTGTGACATGACAATATCCGTCATTAATCTCTAATGTTAGTCTTTCATGATTTTCTACCAGTTTTCCAGAAAACCACAATGTAATGACAAACAGAAATATGTGGCAAACATCAGGACATTCTGTAGAAATATGTAGAGGTGAGAGGTATGGCCACCATCTGTACCACCCTGCAGGTTGCAGTCCATGTTTGGCAAGGTGTGACCTGTGACAACAACTCAAACAATACAGAGGTCCCCAGAGTGTAGGACAACAAACATTTCATACAGTTGTCTACTAATTGCATAGAGCAGTTATTGCACATCAGAAGCACCTTAATGTCATGACAAATAGTGTAAGCTACGATAATGTCACACAAAGAAACTGTCATATTAGCAAACCAATGGACATCCTGTGTGTTGCATTTGTTGTGTGTATGGTATGGCCTGCCAACAGTCACACTACTACAGGACGTGTCTCACAGTGCACATTTGATAAAGTGGCAACCACAATCTGTGTTGCCTGTGTGTATGCGATATGTAGACATGTGTAAGCCCTGTGACTACCTGCTGCCCCCAGTGACCCACATTTATCTAGACATGAATGCTAACTGCCACAACACACATATGTACATACTGCCTAAGGCTGTGTCAGCTGTAAGTAGTGTGCAGTTTGTCATTGAGCCACAAACTGCTGTTAACACACTGCAATCGGCCATATAGTTGGTAAGGAATGGTGCCAAGGTCCTGGCCTCAAGCTGAATGCAGACAATAGTTCCAGCATACCATATGGCAAGGACATGTCCCCACTATTTCCCACATCAGTAGCAACTGCATAAACACACACACTGCAATGACAGACCTGGGTACTCAGCATGCTACCAATGTTGTATTCAGGCAACAAGTAGTGGCAGTGGTCAGAAAAGGCTTTTTTGTGGTTCACCACATACGTAACGGGACTGCATCCAGACAAAAGGTGGGCATTACCTCTGAATAGTCCTTAGTCAGTTGTTGTTGTTCGTACAACAATATATTAGCAGCATGGCTCATCTGCTATGCACCTATGCAGACATCTGCAGAAACTGTAAAGGCTATGTTAATTCACACAAAGGTCATCCATGGCCCTCTACCTGTTCCACACAGACAGCCTCTAATCAGTACTGGCCCAGTGGTTCTTGGTCAGGTTGTCCACAGGTGCCTGTGGCATGCCTAGATGACAACATTGTGATCAACCTTTCAGCAGCTGCTCCATATACGAAAGTATAACTTTGTGCACATTACTGGCATGACAGGCCTGAATCACATATGACTCAGCACAAAAAGCTGTTGGAGAGACAGGTTTGTCAGCCGGAGGTTGCCCTATCTCACAAATGCACTCCACAAACATGCCAAACACAGTGCCATGCAGACCCTCATCAACTGCTTCAAGGTTGAGTGGATGGGAAAAGAAAAACAAACATCTGTCCCAGGAGACCAACCTGTGTCCATCAATGTCATGGCCAACAGGTGCTGATCAATGATTGTGTTGGGGCTGAAGTAAGGGACCCAGGTCCAGTACTCTAGTAACCTCCATTGTAACTATGAACCTGTAATCCTAAGGAACACCCAGGTGACATGTATCAGGACTAGCTTGGTGTGTCAAGGGGTATGCATGCAACGTTACACTGTCTGCCCCCATTGTCCCTTACACACTGTTCCACACATACCTTGGAGATGAAGAGGTGTTCTTGTTGCCACCCCGCCATCTTGAGCTTCTGTAATGACAGCAGCTCACCAAGACTTACACACGTAGACACCTGGAACAGAAACAGAATAAGGTCTGTGAGATAATAGTCAGTCATCAATACTAACAGCAATAAAACATTATGGCACAAAGGTACATACACTTTGGTGCGTATGCATAACAGTTGGCAGGAGACAGCACCTTACAGGGCATAACAGTACTACACTACAAAATGCCATTACCTGTACTAGATTCACCCTGTGCATCAGACACATATTAGCATGTCCCTGCATCGATGGTATGGATAGCAGGGATGTGGCACAGGTATCATCACATACACAGGATGTGGTCTGGGATTGCCAAAGGCCTTGGCTGTGACATATAGTTGACATCATGTGTGTGTGTCTGGAGAGGTGCTGGTCAGCTGGGCCATGGAGAGGGGCTGTGTGTGTCTGTTGGTGACCTGCATGTGACAGTGATGTGTTAGTGTGTGGATGCACACAGTCAAGCCATGTGCTAGCCCTACACGAGGTTATGTTGGACAGCCATGGAATGTACATGTCATAATCTACATTTCACCGTCTCTGGCCAGGAACACGGGAACTGGTTCTGGCAGGATTGGCACTGGCACCACCATGCCCAAGGCCAGATGCAGTACTACCTCCTGATGGTGACCGATGTCAGCTGGCTCTGTGTCCCTCACGGGACCACCCAGTACCATGCGCCCATGGCCTGCCATGTTGTGGTGTGGACAGCACCCTCCCTTCATTAGTGCTGGTGGTACTGCCACTACGGGAGTGTGAGTGTACATGGCCATGTCGGCTCTCAGCTGATGTTGTTGCTGAGCTACATTCACGTGTCCAACCCCCTACTCCCACCACATGTTCAAGCACAGCCATTGCATGGTTAAGGACTGACAATGTCTCACCCCACCGTGTATCCACTACATCAGCAAAATCACATAAGGCATCACCAGTGCCGTGGAGGGAGTTGTGCATGCTTGGCAGTGTTGCATCCATGACCCTGAGCATCCGTCTGGTGTACCATTCACAACGTGTCTGTGCCTCCATGATGGACTGAAACATGCATCATGTGACACGTACTGTGACACCTCTAACAGGGGCTGAATGGGCAGCAGTCTTCCTTCGAGCACCCCTGTCAATCTGCCTGTGTGGGACCTCACCAGCTCTCTGGCTATGGTTAGTGTCTACAGTCTCAGATGTCATAGTTGCCACACTACCCTGTTCAATGCCACCACCATCTGACTGTCCAATATCTGTGGCTGCTGGGGACTGGGTATGTGTGGGCATACTGACCATGTGCGGGGACATTGGGGGTAGAAGTGGGATGTAAACCAATGGGACAGAGTCAGCCCCCAACAGCCCCACCTCTACCTCACAATGGCCACCATCATCTGTGTCCGATGAGACAATGACATCAGGTTGTGAGGTGGACACACTCTGACCCCCATAGTCACCTGTGAGGGGAAAACAACATGGCTACATTAATTCCTTCACTATAATCTATGATAATCCACACACACATAGACACACAGGTGAGGTTCCACAAAGGCATTATACAGACCACACCTTCTGACTGATGCCATGCACAACACACAGTCACACCACAACAGACACACTCTGGACAGGCCCTCAACAATATGCAGTGCAGTTATGTCCAGTTAGTGTTGCTAGTACTATACACCTGTGTGATACATGAGAAGTCAGAGTATGTGATAGACCTTCACCTAACACACAGTACAGTCATATGTACACAATAGTAATGCAGCCCTGTATAGCACAGTAGCTACACCTGTACCAAACAACATGGGAATATGTTACAGCTCCTGCAAATATGTTACTGTGATTACCAGTGTGATGCACTGCAGTGAACCCCACCACAAGTGAACATGGAACGTACTGGAATATGATTATGCCTAACAGTTGTGTGCATGGCAAACTGGCAGCCCTTAACATGACTAGGATATAGGTGACCCATAACACGATAGTTCACACTCACCGCTACAGGTTGATGTTCCTCAGCCACACCAGAAGTACCTATGGAGTTGTGGGGGAGAGGTGTTGTCAACACACACACATATGCCAGTGGTACAGGATAGTATGTGCATTTATCAACATGTACAGTACAAGCAGTGATACCACTCAAATTGCTAACATTCACAATATGTGTGTACATATGTGCATTTCAAAACCCCAACCACAGATGCAGATTGACCTGACATATGTGTACAGGTATGCAGAGGCCACCACTATGACTGCTACAGTATTAACATGATGACCACTGGAGGCTTACCTGGACACTCCTTGGCTGTTGACTCTGTGCCACCCACCTCCATGACATATGTACCGATGCTTTCCTGTAAGCTGGTGGCTCATGCCAAGTTTGCCAGGAACTCCTCTGTGACTGAGAGTGGTGGTTATGTAGCAGGCCTTCCACCTGTGCCAGCACTGTCTCTGGCCACAGCTGCAGCATTTTGCCGTGCATGGTGTATGATATTAGTGGCATGGTGTCGGACCTGTTTGTTGCTTCTGTCCCGGTGGCCCACATTATTGACTGTTGCTACCAGTTCTGCCCACAGGACAACTTGTTGTTGCAGATTTTGGTGGCTCCTTTCCAACAGTACCTAGTGATGGAGTTTTAGGACATCAATGACTGTGGCAGTTGCAGCTTCTGAGAAGGGGGAGTTGCTTCTTCTGTACATCTCACCTGAAAGACATGAACAGGGGAACACATCACAGGACTGCATACATTGCTCAACATTATGTACAGACCCTGCACATTCATTATTGCCAGCACTATTCACCGCTAACCCCCACATCATACCACCGCCATCTACCAGCACAGTATGTCTGTGGGTATCGGCAACATACTGGCATTACAGCATACGTTGCCTCCCGATCCTATTGTTTCATGCTATTTGCTGCATGTGCTATGAGGTGTTGCACTGCATGTAGCTCTTGCACCTATTATTGCTTGGTCATAGGCTGTCTACATGGCCTGCTGTGGTGTCAGCCTCCTACTGTATTAGTAATCACCTGGTCTGTAGGTCCACCTCTGAGGTCTCCGTGGCCTTCCTTCCTCAGATTCTGGAGTATATGGCTGAACAACGTCCTACAGTTTCCCTACCCAGTGTGGTTGATATTGGTGTCCTGGCACCATGTCGCACCTGCCTCATGTACATGGATGGACAGCCATCTACAAACATGACCAAGGAACACACTGTCTGAGAGTTGCAATAGCTGTAGGAACCTGCAGTCCATGCTCTGTGCCTGTCAATGCCACATATCTGTCCCCAAACAGGTTGTCAACACAATCAGTACACCTCACACGCCTACATAACACACATAAACATCTGCAGTGGTCCTCAACATACATATCCACAAACAAAGGGGATCTCTGAGGCAAAGCCACACATGAATGCCAGAGCAGTAAACAGCACATAACACAGATGGCCACACGCCTGTATCCTACAGCCACACAGGCATCAGCCCATGTCAAACATGTTACACATAGAAGACTCCAGTGGAGACACACTGGTGTGCCTCTGACCTGGCTGAGCATGCATATGGCCACGGTTACTTTTGTGTCAGGTGACACCACCATATTGCATACACACTGCTGCCTCTTACCAACAGGTACTGTCATAGGTCTGTCACAGTACATGTTGGTGTGCCTGACCTGACGTATACATCCCTGGACTATATGCAGTGAGACATGAGTGTGAACACAAGTTATGTGTCCCAGGCAGGTATGTCCATAGCCTTACGCAGCATTATCTTGTCACCCAGACAGATGCTGCAATACAATCAGGGAATGATTGCCCTTAACATGTCCACATTTGTCCTGTGATATTCCAGGGGTTCCAGTACCTGTGAGTTGGGGGTGATATGGTAAACAGACCACGGTGCTCTGCGAGAGATGGCCTCCATCTGTTTTCACAGGTCTTCATGATTCTGGCAGTGGTTCCTGCCATCCCAACAGTGACTCCATTAGTAACACTGGTGAAGTTATCACTACCAACATACAGGCGTCAGTGCAGCACACATTGAAGGCCATGCTGCTAAACGCTAGAGGTGTAGACATGACTTTGCCCTCATTGCAGGCATTCCAAACCCTGGGAACTGCAGATGTCTGTGGAGTCACTCAGACCATGTTTCGAAGGTGCAGAGAGCACCTCAGTCTTAGATGGTCAACCATCCTATCATACATGCAGGAGGCAAAGTATAGCCGGTAATGCCATGGGACATGGGGTTTCTGTATATATGTGACACATACACACCTCCACACTGTACAGGCAGTAAGATGCACAGGGGACACTGCAGGGGCAGTTCACCATTGCCAGCACAAGCCTATTCAAATCACAGCTAGCTACCGGCCACCACATGTGACCAGGAAGCCCATTCTACCTATATGGACCTCATCAACTGTATTTGGAGTTTGTACCCTGTCTGCACCCTGCTCCTGGTCAGTTGAATGACTCTAACATGTATTGTAAGATGTACCCATGCTAGCACACAAATGGCCAGTAAGCCATCATCAGTGGATGTAGGAACACCTTGGTGCGGTCAGAGGCTTCCCCATATGAGGTGAAGGTGTATTACAATTGACATTACACAACACGGGATACCACTGCTACATCCCTACAGTGTCATCCTCAGTGGCAAAGCAACTGTCATGCAGTCACATTTGCAGTCACCATCTCCCACAATACCCATCCACCTAGGGCAGCCATACATACATCTCCATCGTGGAATACATCATCCTGGGGGGTATACGCACCCTCACAGGCCCCAAACCATCATCAAGGACTGGCACCAATTTCCACACATACACACTAGTCCTATATGTGCATTTGTACAGATGCATGCAGTCAGGTATACCCAACAGGCCTACATCATCCTCTGCTAGGATATGTACACCTGTGTGGTGGACATGTGCAATACATACTGTCCATAACAAAGATGACATACTGCTGTCTGAGACAAATTAGGGGCAGGTGCCCATTCTGGACCAATGTCTCCTCAATGTGTACATGAGAATGGGATCTGTCCTGCAGATCTGCACAACAAACACAGAGCCTACATTGTCTACATCCACTACACACAGTCATCTCCCCTATTGCACTTATGTATGCAACAGCACAGGAAGCAACTGCAGCTGCTCACTTGTGGTGCTCAGGGGCACCAGCTGTACCACTGCTGTTGATAGCATACCAGATGCCTGACAGAGTCAATGTAGGCTGCACCCCCTGTGTTCACCATAAGTACATCAGGATATTCACAGTACAACTCCTGTCTCGTATATGTGGGCAACAGGTCACCACTGCCATGTGATAGTCATGGTATACATCTGCCATGGGAGCCTATCACATCACAGGATGTATCCTACATGATCCCAAGCATAACCTTGCAACACCATAAGGAACCGTATTCAAAGGAGGACTGACTACCGCCTTTGTCCCATCCATTTCATGGACGACTGCTGTCACCATTTTAGACTAAGGTGGAATCCCCCACTCAGTCACATGATAGACACAGCAGCCTAACTAGGCTATTCTGCAAGGCCATTGCACAATTTCAAGTGAACCCTATTAACAAGAACATGTGCGACCTGGACACACTCCATTACACACACTTAGGCTTTGTCAAGGAAGCGTTCATGTCAGCTACACTCAGGTGACCTCGATGACATAATCACCAAAGTCGTGGGGGGACACTGCCAAATGCCTACCTTAAGCTGGACAAACTATGCGACAATATAGCCCATGTGGCCATCATAGATATAACACTGCCAAGTATGCATCACACCATATGTTACCATAGAGGTAACACACCAATGCGCTGACATGACCCACCTATTCCAAATAGGGAAATGCACCTCATGCGGTTCTCCCATAAGTAGGTATGTAACCTGTTGTTCCATGTTTGGGCCTCTGTTATGTGTGCTGTACACATCTGAGGTGCATGTCACAGCTATTAGCTGATGACTGCATGCTGTGTGCAGCCACTGGCTTCCCTAGTGATGTAGACATCTGCCTAGGAGGGTCTCACACAGATACATGACCGTTGCCAGATGCATGGCGTCAGTCTGCATACCAGGACATGCAGAGTGAACCCTTATGGGGAGAGTGACATCCCCATATATTATGAGAGTGCAAACAACATCCTAGGGACACAATCATTGTGAGGTTGCTGTGGGCACAAGTCTTTGGCAACATGACATGTCAGCACAGTGTTGCTTCTATTGTAAGATAAACCTTTTACATGGCCCATGTCTTACATAAGGGTATGTCATCTCAGGGCATGGGGTATAAACATCCCCACATCCCCCCAATGAGGACCATTAATGTCTATACTTTCCTGTTCATCATTCACATCACACAGCACATGCAGCAGCTGGGGACATCACAGAAGTTCCCAACAGAGAATACCAGGCCATCAAACATGTACCATACAGCAATAGGCCATAAGGCCAACTCTCTACCCGGTTTCATACATAATCTTCATGGGTGACCTCAGTGTGGCATGCAAGGCACTCACGGACTCCAAATTGCTGGGACTGCTGCACAAGTGCAAGTCATGCTCCACTCTGTTAACACACACACACACACACACACACACACACACACACACACACACACACACACACACACACACACACACACACACACCCTGGTGTGTGACAGGAAGTGGCCTTGTTGGCAGCTCAGATGTGTGTCCCACATAATCATCCTGTGGTGGAATGGGCACCTTATCCATATCAGGCAGTGTAGATATTTACACCTTTGCAGGCTTAGCCTGGATAACTGGATGGTTAACTGCATATACACCCTTGGGATACAGCCTGTGTCCCTGCTGGATGGAGGCATCAGGTGCTGCCTTGCATACGCATGGGCTAACATCTGGCCCAGGCATATGGTTGCTCAGGACCCATAACCTAGTAATGTGATATGGCACCAGGACTAGCAGATACTGCCTGGGTGGTGTGACAGAGCATGTTGTTATGTGTCCACACCTATCACTGTCATTGACTGCTGGGTGTCCACTATGGGCAGCAGTACTCTACCATGTCATCCAGCCTACATCCAAAAAATAGGTGAGTGGTACTACAAGTGCATGTGGACATTCCAGCAACATCTGTGCTACACAATAACTGAGAACAGTACATATGTAATGTAGGGTGTCCTCCTTGTAGCTGTCTGACAAATACAGTACCCGGATGTTTGCAGAATGTATACATGTTCCTCATAGATGTAGAACCTCTGCCAGACAAATGTGTATTTCCGGACACCAGTTGGACAATACGTGATGGTTGTCCCCAGAGTTTGGGGAATGTGTCTATGTGTCTGTAACATGGCAGACCTCTGGGAACACAGTAATGGTACATGAATATCTGGTACTGTATGCATTCCCTTACATTGTATGCTCAATATGTATGCACTGCCGCTGATCCAGAGCCAGTGTCCCCCCACTACCACTACCTATAACCTTCTGTCCTGCTGCAGGGGGTCACCAGGTATGCTAGCCATAGGTGTCAGGCAATGAAATGCAGGTGTGGAGTACACAATGACCTTGCCAGAGTACCTCATTAATGGTGAGGGACACCTGTACAATCTTTGAACTAAGCTTGTATGACATTCACAGATTGAGAGGGTCTCACTGACGGTACATGATGTCATATGCCTGCTGTATCCACCCGTTCTTACTGTCAATATCATACAAAAGACAATAAACTTAACAGTCATATGTGAGCTGAGTGTTGCTGGGGTGATTCAGGGGCCAGAGCTGTGACCTATGTCACTGCAGACAGAGCCATAAGGGATGGCCTCAGGTGCTGTTCAGCAGACTAACAGCAACATGTCAGTTCTGCCCCCTACTTATGGCAGAATTGTCATAAAACCTATTCTGTGTGCTGACATACTGGCAATGCAGTGCTCAGTGGGGTTACAAACCATGAGAGACAGCTCAGTGTCATACGTCAAACCATCTGAACACACATGCCTATGCTAATCATGTGTAACACACTGTATGCATGCACATATGTCTTACAAATACACCTGACATAATATAATATATTATTACAAATATGTCATATTATATATATATATATATATATATATATATATATATATATATATATATAATATGATAATATTTCCAAAAACAGAAAAGAAAAAAGGGGTGATAGGAAAGTGGTGAAATGGGGCCAAGCAGGGGGAAAACATTATGAAAGGCAGCTAGGAAAGTGCAGGATGGGTGTAGGAAAGGACCATAGCTCTCCATTCCTTGTGCAGCAACAGCTGTGCATGATGTGGACAGTTTGGAATTTAGAGCCTCACACCCCACAGGGAAGAGTGTGGGCGACATAAATTTGTTGATTAATTTATGAGGAAATAGATTAATGTCAGTGTATGTGGGGGCAAAATGGAGAGCTATGTATGGGACAAATTTTTTTTTGGGGGGCATATGCCTTTTTTTTTTAAGGTGAGAGTTGGATGTTGGGGAAGGGTTGTACGTATGTTTGGGAAGGTAAGTTGGGTAGGAGAGGTTGCATTTGCAGACAAGGCGGCAGACAGGGGTGGTATATGACACATGAGGGGGGTGGAGTGGGTGGTTGTTAATCAGAGGACCAAGTACCCCCAGATGGAAACAGTGGGACTGAGGTCCCCACCCATGGGCAGTCACCACCGCCCCTTCACGGCCCAGAAGGTGGTTGTGCTGGGGGCTGGATGCCAGGGCCAGCCTGCTCCTCGAGGTGCACCAGTCTGCCCTCTATCTGTCACAGGTGGTTATTCAAGTCCCGCTGGATGACCCTGCGAACGATATCTTGGAACTGTTGTTGGGTGACAGAGTCTTCTCTACGCCCGCACCCAGGGGGGGATGGGCCCTTTCCCCTGAGGCAGTTCTAACTGAGGGTGATGTAGGACCAGCAGAGGAGGCAGCTCCAGGGTCCCAGACATGTTGGCACCCGGTGTTGTGACCAGATGAGGAGAGACAGGCAGATCCTCTGGGATCAGCCTACCCAAACATGCTATGGTGTTCAGGTTTGTCAAACTGTATTGATTAGTCCTGAACAAAACATTTCAACATTAGCTATAACAGCATGCATGGGTGCTCCAGTTAACCCAGAACAATAAAATTACATAGCATACAGAACACAGGCATAAATGGGATAACTGTCATTACTGTAACAGCATGCCAGAAACAGTTATAGCAACAGGCCAACAACAGTGTAATTTCAACAAGGTATGTTAGTATGCAATCATTGAAATATATGAACCATAATACAACACAAGGCCCAACATAAGTTTTTCAGAACAATGTACTTGGAAATGAAACCATACCTGTAGTATAACAATAATAATTTGTGGTGCAGATAAGGGGTGGGAGGAGAGAAGAACATTCCATTAACAACTGTATAGGCTATATTTTTCACAACAGTACTGCTCAATGCTCTACAGGTGTACCCTTACTTTACATCTACATGTGCCCTAAAGCTTCTGTAGAACATATAAATACCTCTCAAGCTGTTGACATGGAATGGTATGGGCCCAGCTGTAAGAACTATAGGTACATAACTACAGGGGACTTGTACATGTCAGGGTAACATATATGAGTAATAAGGTGGACCCTGAACTGATGTGTTGTGTGTGTGCTATTGGCACACTTCAATTGGAATTATATCTGTGTCCAAGGTTAATGGCAACAGTGATCAGTAGCCGTGACAGCATGACACTTGAGAACTACATTGGGCACAGTGCATGGTGTATATACCTAACCGGCTGTAATTTGTAGGCATGGATTTGGACTATAGGCACACATTCACACACACCTGGCATACAGCTATACCAATAGCAGAACATTTCAGTGGTCTAATTCAGTTAGAATATTACTGTACTACATGACATTTTATTAAATGGAATGCTGTCAACTTGCTGAGCACTGCTGTTTACACACTAGTACATTTGGACACTGTTTATTAGTATACCCTTCATACGGCTACTACAAACATTGCTGTACCGGTAAGTCCTGTGGAGAAAATATCTGTTACAAGTGCATGACAGTTTCTACAAATAGGCAAGACTACTTGTTTGTAACTATAAATATATGTTAGTTCCAGCCCCGGGATTCAAACCCTGGTCTGTGTGTGCAAAAATGAGCAACATATCTATTTCTTATCACACTGAGCTACTGGGATATTGCTGTGGCCTGCTTGACTGATCTGTGCCTAACACTCACTTAGTTACAAAGTCTGTCCTGGTAATATCAGTAGAGTGTCACAGAAGACTGCAGTGACAGTTGAGCATACATGCATCAGATTCATTCATGACAGAGGTAGTTCGTAAACTGTGTATTAATAGTTTGAATCCAGGTGTACACATTTAACCCCTAGTGGATGTGAATTTGTGTGATCTGCACAGACCGTAGCAGGGTGCTGGGTTGCATACTCTACCAATATACATTTGCACATCGTATATTTGCAGTCTCCATCTATTACAGTCTCATACTTGCCTGCATCATCGTACCTACATTCAAGAATATGTAGAGCTGAAATACAAAGGTTAACAGAAGACAATCCTGAGGGGAAGACACTATAATACATTACACATTACTATTCAAGGTTTGGATCTTAGTGCAGAACATATATCAAATTGCACTGTATCTTGTTTTACAGCTCCACATCTACACTTTAGTATAACACTTCTTTATCAGCAAAGCTTCACTCAGTTCATGGTGTCATAGCCATATTTGCTGTGGAGCACCTGTACAATTGTATTTCTTCAACAACAGACCAGAATAAACACAACAGTTAGTGGGAATAACTTTATTGGGATGACATGACACAGTGGTTTATTAAATTCAAAGGTCTGGATGCAGATGTACTAGATATCCTGTAGATGATGAATGAATGTCAGTTATCTTCACAGTTTCAATCACAGTGTACTTTTTTACAAGATACTTAGTATTATTACAGTATATACTTATGTCATTCCTATACAGTTTTGCTACAATATTAGCTTTCTTTCATCAACAGTAGCTTGTTTGATACCTTCATCTGTATTGCACAGTACCTGGCATTACTCACTTATATCACTGTGGATCTGGAACACATTTTATTGCAGTAAACTCAGAACATATTATACCTGATGTCAGTAAACAATGTATACTCTTTCTTGTTTATTGTACTCTGTATTGCAAGATAGATCTGTACTCACCACACTGTTGGTGCAGCCTTGCCAGGTGCCCGGCATGGGCCTCCACATTGCGAGCCATCTACTCTGCATCTGTAGGGGGATCGAACACCATTATGCATACCTGTCTATCAGATATTCATACTACAGTTTGATAAATCACCAGCTCCTATACTTGCAAACTTCTGGGGCATTCCGGGCCTGAACTTCTTGGATCCATTGGTCCAAGAGCACCCCCTTCCTCCGCTTCAGGTCGTCATAATGATGATGCACCTGCTCACCAGTGCAGGGGATTCCAGTGACATTGGTGAGCGCATGTGCCAGACGGTCCCAGGCCTTAGACTTGTATTCAGAGCCCTGGTACTGGCCCTATAGCAATCTGGCATCATGGTCTTTAACTAGGAGTCCAACCATGACCCTGGACTCCAATATGCCCCAGCGCTGCGCTAGAAAGCACACTTCCTGTCCAACTCCTGCCATAGTTCCTGCATGGGTAAAACTCCAACAGGTTCTGGCTATATTCCCACCTGTGCAGTTTAAATAAGCCTATTTTCTCATCCTTTGCCACTACTGGAGCATTTTTAAAAATGCTAATCAAAGCTCAGCAGTGTGCAAACCCGCTAAGTGAGTTGAGCAGTGCCTAAAGTGGGAAATGCTTAGCAGTGCACAAATTCGCTTAGCTGAGCTGAGGACTGCTTAGAATGAGAGTGCTGAACACTGCTGAAACCAGCTAAGCAGAGCTAAAGCATTGCTAAATATTGCTGAGACAGGTCCTGTTTAAGTATTGCTTAGCTTGGCTCAGCACTGCTTAACACGGTTTAACTAAGGGCAAACAACACTTCTACATGATAACATAAATATATATTGACATTAATTACTCATTACTGATACTTTATTGTTATGTGCTTGTATTTTACTTTAATTACTGTACCTTGGTGTGTGACTGAACTATAATGGACACTTGTGTTTAACTGGGGTTTTTCACCTCATATATCCACTGACACTGGGATTCAGGACCAACTGCACTAACCTGGTTGGCAAATATCAATAACCAGGGCAAAAAAATAGACATATAAATAGAAATGCTTTCCAATGTAAAAACTGAATAGCCTGTCTTGGTATTCGAACTGTGCACCTACTGCACACAAAGCCGTGACTCTAACCATTCAGCTAACTCGGCTGTGAATATTTCAGCTGTACATTTCTTTATAGCTTTCCATTACATTTAAGCACTGCTGAGCAATGTGCCATGCCACACAAACACGCTCAGCTATGCTTAAACTTGAAAAAAAAAGAAAAAAGAAATAAATGTGGCAGAAAAAACACATTGGGACATGTACTTACTGTATCGTATAGCACTCTGACAGTACAGAGGGTGTGTTATGGACTTTGTAACACACACACCCTGTGTGACATAAATAAATATAAAATTCATAAGTGTCCGAGGACACTTTCTTTAATCTTCAAGTGCCATATGACACTTTGACAGTGCAGAGTGTGTTACAGATACTGTAGCACACCCCCATGTGACATTACAGAAAATTATTAAATAAGTGTCCGATGACACTTTTTTACTCTTTTAGTGCCGTATGGCACTTTTACACTGCAGGGGATGTGTTATGGATACTGTAACACACCCACTATGTGACATGACCAGATAAATTCAGTAACTTCAGTGTCCGACAACACATTCTTTATTGTTTTAGTGCCGTGCAGCACTTTGGGAGTGCAAGGGGTGTGTTACAGATCTGCGAGCACTGTAGTACACCTCCTACCACTCATTCAGTAACTGTGAACATGGCTCCCCCCTCAGTAGCGCGCCTTCATTAATATGCAAGGCATGCTTCTGAGAGGGAGATGCAGACATGGACACCATTCACTCCTTGTAGGTATAGCTCTATTCCTACACTCAGTTTATTAAATCTGGGGGTATGAGTATTCTTTAGCTCGGTACTTGTGTCGTTGCTATGGGGCCACTAAAGCCAGTGACTGTGGATGGGGCATGCTACTGCATACACATTCTACAAGCACATTAAAACCATATTATCCATTGCCCCATATCTCTCAACTGTACGTCATTATGAAAAATCCCAAATGTTCCTCGTTTTGAGTCTTAAAAAGTCCGTATTCTAAACTGTTACAAATTGAAAGGGTCTGTCAAACTTTAATTGCTATGAATTTTTGACTAATATCCATAGCAAATAATACTAAAAAAGCAATAAGGTCTGACAGGGCAGGAGGGACCACCAAGGATTCATCAGTGGAGGGCCTTACCACCCCAATAAGGTTGTAATTCTATTTCCTGATAACACCCACCTTGGAGGGCATTATTGCACTTACATAATGGAATATGTGTTATTTTTTATTAGAGTATTTATAGGTTCATAGGTGTGTACTAGGCTAATGGCCCTGGAGCCTTTACAAGCCTAGCCCATAGAAGTGCCCTGGCATCGTGCTGCCCGTCATTAGTTCCCAGTGCCTCTATCAAGTAGAGCCACTGCAGTGATTGCCAGGGTGAATTTTCTATTTCTCATTAACTCATCAAGATTTCTCTTGAAGAGGACCAGTGAGGTGTTCTGCTTGACATGTATGGGAAGTCTATTCCAGAGCATGGGCAGTCTCTGGGTTATGAACCTGTCCCTCCAGAATGTTCTGTTGATTGTGGTAATGAGGTTGAGGTCTCTGGAGCTTATGTTGCGGAGGGATTTGGATTTCTTTAAATGTAGCATTTCTAACAGAGCTGGGTCAGAAATGGCTTTGTAAGGCAAGCAGAGATCACCTCTTAGTAGATGAAATGAGACAGAGAATAGCTGGAGTTTTTTGAGTCTGTCCATGTAGGACATGTGTTTAAGGCCTAGGATCCTATTCGTGAGGTACTTTTTTGGCCTTTCCAGCTGTTGCATGTGTCTACTGAGGTACATGCCAAATGGGGCATTATACTCGATGATTGGCCTAATGAGGGAAGAGTAGAGAGAGATGATGACCTCTTTCTTCCTGGATGCAAAACCCTTGGTAATGAGATGTGCCACACAGAAGGACTTTCTGACCACAGTGGCAATGTGGTGGTCGAAGAAGAGGTTGCTGTCTACCTGTGTCCCCAGATCTCTTATAATGTCTTCAGTGGTCAGTGGGCTCTCATCAGTGTGGTAATTAGTGGGAACTGAGTTTTTCCCAAAGGGGATGACTATGCATTTTTTGGCATTAAGCTTAAGGCCATAGGTTCGACACCAGTCATTGGTCTCAGTGAGGCCTTTCTGTAGGATGTCTACATCACTTGGGGAGTTTATAATGGCTCCCAGCTTGCAGCCATCTGCAAACTTGTTCAGCCAGAGTCCCTCCGTGTTGGCCTGGACGTCTGAAAAGTAGATACCAAACAGGAGAGGACCCAGGACCGATCTCTGTGGGACTCCACTCGTGACTGGTCGGCAGTCTGGCTTGGAGTCTGTTACTTTCACACTGTGAGTTATATCTGTGAGCCAATTTGTAACCCACCTAGTGATATAGGGGTTGATGCCTAGTTTGGTAAGTTTATCAATAATTCCTGAGTGGGGAACGGTATCAAAGGCCTTGGCCAGATGAAGGTAGGCTGTATGAACTGCCTTACCCTCATCCACAGCTTTGGTGGCTGACTCAAAGAAGTCAACCAGGTTGAACAGGCATGATCTACCTTTCACTAAACCAAATTGTGTGGGATCTAGAGTTTGGAAATTCCCTATATCCTTGTTAATTAGGTCTATGATGATGCGCTCCATATCCTTACATATCAGACCTGTCAGGCTAATGGGGCGATAATTTACAGGGTCTGTAGTCACTCCCCCTTTATGGAAATGGATGACTGTAGCAGTGCACCATTCAGTAGGTACAAAGCCTGAGGTGAGGCTGTGATTGAACAGGGCACACAGATGTGATGCCAGTTCACTTTGTAGTTCATGTAGAACACATCCAGGGATGTTGTCGGGTCCCAAGGAAGCTGTATTCTTGGCCTTGGACAATGCAGCTTTAACCTGTGCTACAGTAATGCTGGGTGCCTGGCATTCCTCCAGTATTGTGATTGGTCCTTTAGGGGGGAGAGAGGGGTAAAGTTGGCATTGAATCTGCCGGCCAGTATGTTGGCAGTATCTGTTGGCTCAGTATAGGAGGTACCATTGTGCAGTAACTCAAAGCAAACCTGGGTATTGCCGTGGAGATTCTTGATATAACTGTAGAAGGCTCTGTGGTTGTTTTTAGTGTCTGCTGCAATTCTGCCATCATAGCTGGCTCCAGAGATTTTGATGAGGCATCTCAACTTTTTGTTGAGGCTAATAAGGGAGTTTTTCCAGTCTTGGGACTTCACCTTTTTCTGTAACAGTTTCTTCCTTCTGTTGTAGAGTTTATTAATGGCAGGGGACCACCAGATTGGCTTCCTTTTTTTGGAGGACAGCATCTTGGGTTTCTTTGGGTATGGGTAGTTCCATGCATTTATGCACATGTTCGTACAGTGCATTGGTGTATGATTCGGCAGTCATGCATCTATTTTCCATTGACATGGGTGCCATGAAGTTAGCCACCTCTGTTTTAGGAGCCCAAAGGCAGCTTTGGAGAAGTTTTTCATGGTGGATACATTTGGGGGGGTGTGGGTGAGATGTGGATTTCCATGTTGATTCGTTTGTGGTCGGATCTAACCAGGGAGGAGTTGGCTATTGGTGTAGAGCAATGGTTGCCCATGTTAGTAATAACCAGGTCAAGGATGTTGCTTCCTCTGGTGGGGGTAAGATTGAGCTGATCCACTGTGAGAGTGTTGGGTTGGACCCTAATAGTTTCCAGGGTGCTTAGGAACATGGAGTGAAGTCTTGGGACATGGTTGGAGACCTATAGCAGGCTACGACCTGAATTACTGTCTTACCCAATATTAGTTGTACCTGAAGTATCTCAGATGCATTATGCTGGGCTACTACTCCAGAGGTGTGCACGTCCTTTATGAATATGGAGACACCACCGCCTTTGGAGCTTCAATCCATGTTCTGGGGCTGAAAGTGTGGAATGAGTTATAGCCTGGTAGCACAGGGGTGCTTTCTGCTGCTTTAAACCAGGTCTCCATTACAGCATAAATGTCGATGTTCTCCATTATGAGGAGTGCTTCGAGCAAGTGCATCTTGAGATTTAGACTTCTAGAATTGAGCAGCATGACCCTCAGATTACATTTATTTATAGCTGTTACGGTGGTAATTTCATCTTTGGAACTTCGCCTAAACAAGGCACTATAGGGGTGGCAAAAGGCTTAGCAGTATCCAGAAACTCAGGGGCGACAGATGCAGGCCATCTCTGGCAAAACATCAAGGTCTGTTAGTCATGTCATCAAAAGAAGACAGATACTGGTTCCCCTTAGAATGACACCAGAAACTTAGCCAATCATTGAAGTCAGTCATTTTCTGCTTGTACTGCGGTATCATTCTGGACGATGGTAGGATGCTGATCAGGGCTAGGGTCATACCTGCCTGGGCCACATAATCCAGGAGCTCTTCCATGTCTCTTTTCATGTAGTCCATGTAGGTGTGTCTCAGGTCCTTTACACCTACATGGACAGAGAGAGTCATACTTGTACTTGTGGAGTGACCTGAGTGTGTGCGTTATGTTTCGGATTCTGGCACCTGATAGCTGACTGTTACCTTCTCCTTATTCAACCTAGTGAGTGGGACATCAGTGTGCCTCACTATCAAGTCACCTATGATTAGTGTATTGGGCAAGCTGTTTTGCCTTAGGGGCTTAGCTTGAGGGGCACACTGTGTAGGTGAGCTGTGTGTCTTGTGATTTGTGCTGTGTTGTGGTGGTCAAGTGCGTTTCTGCCTTGGAGGTCTCTGCTGTTTGGGTAGATTTCTATTGAGAACCTCCCCGAAGGTGAGTGTGTGGTTTGTGTTTTTATGCAAGAGCTGTGATGGTGGGTGTTCTGGAGGGCTATGTGTTGCATGTGGTGTGGTGCAGGTGTTGACCTTCTCTTGACCAGCTATTCCGGTCTTGGCTTTAGAGTGCATGGCTTCCAATTTGGATATATAAGTACATCTCTCACAAGTCTGAGTGTTGGGAGGTAAGAGGAGAGGGTAGTCTGTGTACATGAGGCAGTTGCTACACTGCCTCAGAATGCCCAAGTTCACCAGGTTAATAGGAGAAAGCACAGGAGGGATGGAGCTGTTTCCTTATATATTCCTTTTACGGGAAAAATGTCACTCAAGGTGTCTGAGTCTGTACAGAGAACTGCCAAACACTTGAGGGGAAACTAATACGTAGATCCTGAAAATTTAAGGATGAAGTATTTAGGCAGATATTCTGAAGTTAGGAAGAAATCAAGTGTCTTTATCACGTTATCGAAAGTTTGCTTAATCGAATCAATAAAGGTCGAACTTTATTGATCGATTAAGTAAAACATTGAATAACATAAAAAAAAACAAATTAAAAAAAAAAATGAATGGCGTAAGCAGAGGGGCAAGCCCCACTGCACCTCCCACACCCACCCTACGTAAATATACCAACTCCGAGACCGCACTACATTGAGGTAAACAGAAATCTCCCCTTACGGAGATTTCCATTTACTTGCACGATGTTCTTCACTTTCGATATTGTCGTGCCAACAATATCAGACTCGATATTGTCAGCTTAGGACAACGTGAAGTAGATCTGAAATCAAACAGTACTTACTGAAAATAAAGAATTAGCTTGTCAAGAATGATGAAAAGAGGGGAGTTGCATGAATGGCTACTGCCTGGCTACTACTAATGCTGGTCTCAGCACAGCTTCACTCCGTTGGGATACAATACTCCTTTGCTTCTTCTCTCACCAGAAGCAACATTTTAGCACCAATCCCAAGAAGAGAAGCAGGCCATGGCCTGTTTGGTAATCCACAGTCTTGTCCCAGATGATGCAAGGGTCTGCAAGCTTGTAGCCTTTTTCTGGTAGATGCCTCAAATAGCAACCAGACCAATCAGGTATGTTAAGCACAGACACTCACTGTCCAACCAGAAAGAGTCATGAATCAATGCACTCTGCTCCTACTCTCACCAGGATCAAAATATAAGCACAGATTCCAAGCTGTCATCTATAAAGCAGTTATTAAGCTTTCTGGTGATCAGCACTCTCCAGGAAATAATGTAACTGCACTCCTTCTCTCACCAGTAGAAAACAGAAGCACTAATCCCAAGATGACTACTGAGAGGCAGAATGTGGGCTGTCCAATAACTGGTGGTCTTGCAATAGATGCTTAAAGGTAAAATGAAAAAAATGGTTTATCCTAAACACTGCAGTGTGCACTAGATGAGTTAGATCTGAAAGTAGGTAACAAGTTGTACCTGCCTAAAAAGTTAAGATTTAGTGGAGAGTCACTATTTTTAAAACAGCAAGATAGTTTGAAAGGAGGTGGTCACTTTTGTATTCTGGTACTATGGAATACAGTAGGATGGCCAATACATTTAAATAGTTGAAGGGGAGTGATTTCACAAAATGATAATTTTGTGCTTAGTCACACCAGTGAGTAAAAGCAGAGAGGAAATGAGATATATATGGTCAAATTAACATAAGGGGCAGGCAACTAGAAAGACAGTGATGTTTAAGAAGACCAGAAGTGGGCTGTGCACAAGAGATGCCCTTGCAATCTTACAGATTTGGAGTGCTTTTGCAAGGAAGAGTGGGCAAATATTACCAAGGCAAGATGGGCCATGCTGATAGACTCCTACCCAAGAAGACTGAATGCTGTGCTTCAATCAAAAGGTGCTTCAACAAAGTATTAGTTTATGGGTATGCACACGTATGCAACCAGTTTATTGTACATTTTTTATTTTTTATATTTTTCCACCTAACAGAGTTGTTTGTTTGTTTTTCAATTGAATTGTACAGGTTATAGGTCACATTAAAAGTGGGAAAAGTTTTGAAATGATTTATTGTGGTCTCATTTTTTTATATCACAAAAACCTGGCATTTTAACAGGGGTGTGCAAACTTTTTATATTCACTGGAGGTAGTCATACATTTATTATAAAGGAAAACAAACCATTTTGATCTAATCTTAGTTGCAAGCATTTTATATCACAACCTTATTGACACAATTTTAGTTGCAAACATTATACATCACTTATATCTACCTAATCATTGTCAAACAGTACATAGTTCATTCACATCCTGCCTTCTTTTAAACCTCATTCCACCACTGTATATATTGCTCCCACAGTTCCCATTTTTGCATTGTAATTTGCTCCTACCCATTTTTGAAGATCCCAGTTTAAGTTGTTTTATCTCTGTCACTATATTTACTACTTCTAGTACAGTTGGTTTAAACTTTGATTTCCATTTTCTAGTAATTGCTTTTTTGGCAGCCACCATAATTAGACTCAGCAAGGCCTCAGTTGTATCATTGAGTTGGCTCAAATTATCAGCTGCATTAGCAGGCAGTCAGTGGTTCCAGTTCAGGAGACCAACTGCTGGCATACCTCAGATGCAACCAGCCACCTCAGCTAAAGCTGTGTGACCAAGGGGGACCCCTCTGAGTAACTTTCAGAAGAGAAGCCTCCACCTCCCTCTACTAGGATGTGGTCACAGAGGCCACTGGTGAGCACTTTAGGAAACTTTCATAGAAGTAACCTACAGCCCTTTGCTGAGAGTCAGATTTGGTGTACACTCGTGACCAGGCAGTTAGTGCATGATCTGACACAGACATAGATATCTGTCTACATTCCACATCCTGCACCACAGCTGGACCTGTAAAAGGAAGAGATGAAAACAGATAGAATAAACAAAACAGATTAATATACATGTATATTACAATTAGAATCGGGGCCCTCCTCTGGCAAGCATATGTGTTAAGCAGTCTATCCTTGACTGCTGTAAAAGAAAGTAGGGACAATTCAGTATACATTGAACTTGTCAAAAGAAAGCAACCAAATGATCAGATGATAACCAAAAAAGAGATTCAGATACACAGTTCTTATTATAAAAAGTTGTTTCTCTCTCTCTCTCTCTCTCTGTCTCTCTCTCATATCTCTGCCTCCCGTCGATGAAGTGGGTCAGGGTGGTGCATCCACAGGTCTCCATAGTGATGCCTGCATTGCTTATCAGAGTGGTTAATGCCCTGGTAAGCTACTACCAGGCATCTACTTCATATGACCCATCATAAGGGACCAGAAAGTACTCCTGATGGTCCCTATGTCATATACAAAAATATCATTGTTTTCAGATTAAGACAGACGGGAGCCCTGCTGAACCCTTTGTCTGAAGAGGCCATGTGCACTCTATTCATCTTCATTAGGAGTAAAGTGGTATCTCCCTGTGCATAGCTGCATGTTTGGGCATCATATGATGCACATCAGTAAGCAATAGTGCACTTGGAAAAGTCTTACTACAGCAGTGCAACAATAATGTAGGCTTTTCAAGCTCTGTTCACAAGCATAGCGTGTGTGTTTGTGTGTGTGTGTGTGTGTGTGTGTGTGTGTGTGTGTGTGTGTGTGTGTGTATGCCCCACTAGACTGGGCATGGATAAGTAGGAGGTAATGGTAATGGGGCAGAACAAAGTTTTGGCATCATCTCATCTATGTGTAAGCACTGGACATCTTGTCGGTGTGAGACCACATCTAGACTACACAGGAATCTTCACCATGGATGGCATTTATCAGTCTGACTGTCTCTGATGTGCATGCACCCACCATAGGAGAAACATGTTTGTGGCTATCACCACCATAACTGCAGGTCTTTCCCTGATCTGGATACCATAGTTGGCATCAGTCAGCAGATGTACAGGTCAGTGACCTCGGCATAGACATTCTTACACACACATCATCACAGAGATGGTGAGCATGCCATGCGACTTGCATGAGGACATACAAAAGCTGCATGGACTGTGGAATGATTTGCAGCACATGCACAGTGGCATTGCATATAAGGACTTGGAGCAAACACACAGGCCCAGGTCATTGGTAGCCCACTTGACATCTGTAGGTGCATCCATGAGGCATGTGTTAAATGCTGTCTTTTGTGCCTTTGCAGGCCATATGGCCATGGTCAGGTAGGGGTCCAGATGCAAGGTGGATAGTCACACACTGGACTTGAGACTACATTACTGTCATCCCTGGCCACAGTAGCCATCACATCTGGGTGTGGCTGAGGCCAGCATTGTTTATCAGGTTCCAACCTTGGGAGGCCACATCAGACAGGTTGCCCTGGTTCTTGTAGTTCCACATCTTCCCTATCGACAGTTGCCTATAAGAGTGCCATACCTAGTTGTGACTACTGTCAGAGTCATGAGCACCATCCAGCTATTGACTGCCAGCGTGGAGAGTCACACTAGGAGTGCTGTGCCATCCCTTCTGCCCACAGAATTAATCCAGCCCTAAAACTGTAAGGCACTACAGTGCACCTGACCAACATTTATGACATGAAAATCTATCTCTCCAATGGAGGATGTTCTCCCTGACTCTCCCCAACTTGCTATGTGCCAAAGTGGCAAGCATATCCACCTCCTGTGACCCTTGCCCATATAATAGTGTTGGTATGACTAGCCACTGCCCCCCATCCAACCTGTGCAAGTGATGATGACTGTGTCATGTCCACCCATCTAACCTGTGTGTGTAAAACAATGTCAGATGCATAGCACTGACAGTCAGTGGACTGTACTTCATAGTCTGGGTGTAATAATGTATGCATCTGTTTCATTATGTGTCTTCTGTATTATGACTTAGAGTTTTGAACCAGAGACCATCTGTTTGCCAGTGTGGCACTGTATTGTGCCAGTCTCTACTTTGAATGGGGTGCCCTTGCAACCATTTTCTTAGATGACTCAGCACTCGGCTCCTCATTTATTACTGCAGAAGTTCTCAGGTAGTAATGCAATGCTGTCAAGATGTAGCTGTTTCTGTACTACCATTTTGTATAACACGATGCACATCACACTTAACTGATTGTATGTCTTGGTTACACACTGCAGTGCACCACCTGATGTATGCAAGCAGCAGAAATATCCCTTCAAGAGTCTAAACACATATTCAGCAATGATCTGTGCCTGTGAATGTACAATGTTGTGAATCATGTCAGCCATGGGCTGGGGGGTTCAGATAGGAATCATCATCCACCATTCCAAGGCAAATCCATCATTGCCTTCAACACATAACAGTGGACACTATTCTAAGTGGCCTGCTGCCTGCTTAAATGGGAGTTGCTTTTTGTGGTCTGTGCACCTGACATTGTGTTTACCCCCACAGTAGATGACTCTGTGGGAAGTCGCACCACATAAAATATTAGTAGAGAATGTGGTGTCTTTCGGCTTTTCCCGGTTAGGGGTCGCCACAGCGGAACTCCGGTCCGCTAATGATTGGCAGTAGATTTTTACATGCCAAGTTGCCGGCCCGGATGCACAACCTTCAACGAAGGTACGCCCATTCACGCATGTCTCCACACAGAAGACGCTCTAGCTGAGAATCGAACAGGACAACGTCTAACTGTGAGGTGACAATGCTACCGCAGCACCACCACCGCAGTTATGTGTGCCAAATATGTGAATCATAGAAACTACCTTGTACACTGCATACCACCTGGCAGTTGATGGAATGGAAGCTGTTTTTGTTTATGCACAAGATGCCATGTGGAGTAGGTGGTGCCTTCATGGTAGTATGGATACAGTCACTTGGCTTACAGGACCTTTAGGAAATAGGCTAGTTTGTAAAATGTTTGCATGGTGTTGCTGATTGTCTCCTCTGCTGTCCATGGAAACCACATATGCTCCTCCACATAATGCAGTGCCTCATGAAAGGACTGGTTTAGGATCTGCAAGGTTGTTGCATGCAACATTCCTAAAATATCCCTTGCCAGACACTGAAAGGTCCCTGTATCAAGGATGGTTTATGGTGCATAAACTTTTATTTTCCACTGGGATAGGAAGTTAATCTATCCACCTTGATTCAATGTGTGGCCTACACACATCTGCTGACCCCTATGGTATCTGTCTCTGTACAGTAGTGGTCGACATTGTCCTGCTTGTGGAGATGATGTTATGCCAGCTGCTGGCTTACCTGTCTCTGATGCAGAGGGCAATGGCATGCAGCATGATGGACAGAAGGCTCCAAGAGTTGCTGCTAAACTCACCTAGAATTTTTTTTGTTTTATTTTTTGACAAACCTTCCAACCATCAAACTTTTCCCTCAATCACGTGTTACCCTGTATGGGAGGGGAGGGGATGCATAATACAGGCATCCATGAGGATGCTTTGTGCTTTCCCAGGCCACCATACTGGCAGTGAGAGTATTTTCATATTTAAGTCTGGTGGTGACATGAGTTGACTCACTGCAAGGGCTACCTATCCCCTCTTGTCCATGTATGTGTACGCCCCATCATGCACTGACTGGGACTACCATCACTGACTTAGGTAGCCACACCTTACTGACACTGACAACCGACATCATGATGGGCCTCAGCTCTTCCACCCAAATCCTCTCAGTAGAACAGCAGCAGCAGTGAAAGCAGGGCAGGAACTGTCACCCCCCCCCCAGAACAGGCGTGTCCATTCTCCCTGCCTTTACCAAATGGTATGCAGCCACGCCATTGGTTGAACTTGTGTCACCTGGATGTAGTCAAGGCTTTATCCCTCTGTCCTCTGCTATTACTAGAATCTTAGTGCAAGTGAATCTCTGTACTCTTAGAAATCTTGGAGTTCAGAAGATTATTGCTGTGGTTCTAAGCACTCTTTATTCTTTTCTGAATTGATTTGCTATGTTTCATTTCATCCTTTGCATACCTAAAGAATCTCATTAGTATGATGACACTCATTTGCTTGCCATTATGCAGTCATTTTCTTACCCTGAACACCATGCTGTTTCTCCATAAGTGGGATCACACTCTGGGCTGGAGCTATCATTTTGGGGATCTTCCGAAAGTGTCAAGTTGGGAGCTCCTAGAGACTTTCATCTAACTGTTATCCTTTTGCTTCCACCCCTTCTAAGCAACCTTTTAGCTCAAGTTAGAAGCTTTTAGAGTTGTACACACAGACTGAACTGTAGTTACCATGCTCTTGCATTATAACAAGCCTGTATTCATAGGTTCATAGTTATATACTTAAGCAATAACCCCCGTTTGGGTGCGGGTAAATCCAGCATTGCCCACACCCAAACGTGGTTTATTGCTATCATACAATGACATTATTTAAGAAAAAAATACTAACTTTTCTTAAATAATGTCTTTGTATAATGTCTCCATGCTGCCCTTCCACTTTTTTCTGGTATTCTGGGGCTTTATCTGATGTACTGTGCATGCGTATGGGACTTGTGTTCTGATGCTTACACAATAGATCAGTGCTTTGGATAGAAAGCAACGGAGAAAAGTAGGTCTGCGTTGCTCCTTTTTTCTTGTTTGTATTTTTTTTTAAATTAAAAAGGTTTCCAACAGTTTAGGGGTAGGAGAGAGGCAGAATGGAGGAAATACAAAGAAAATCAGGTATGTGTCTTTAGTTTTAAATAACATACCTGATTTTTGTAGTATTTCCTCCATCCTGTCTTTCTTGTATGTCCGGAGTCCGGATTACAGATTTTTTTTTTTTTTTGGTAAAATAAAATAAATAAAACTTACAGAATATAGCAATGGAAAAAAGTCTGGGCAACCGGACCTTTTTCCGTTGGTATATTAAAAATGACTTCACATAGGAGAAAGGAATACACAAACCAATTAGAACACCAAAAGGAGGAAAAACCACACTGAGACTCAAAAGGTAGTAGTTGTAAGCGCTTTCGTTTGCTAAAAGTTAGCAAACTTCATCAGACAAATTCAAAAGGTAAAATACAAAGCTTAAATAGGCAAAATTAATTGACATCACCACACATTATTACAAAATTACGAACGTCAAGCCTTCATTTAAAGGGCTATGAACCAAAAGATATATACATACATTCATAACATACTATGAAAATCCAAATTAAGTTAAATACAAAAAAACAACTAAATATATACATAAAATATATGCATATGTATAAATAAAAATATACACACATACATATAAATACAAATGTATAAAATTAAGCATTACCTTTTAAGGGCCCTCATTTTTAAATACTTCTAATGGAAACAGAGTCATTGAGACCTGGAAAAACCAGGGCATTCAATTTTAGTTGCCACATTAGTTCTTTCTCATCTAACTTTAAAGATACTGGGCCACACCTGTTATTCTCATCAACCTTGTCAGTAACAAGAAAGACAAAGCCATGCCCAAGATGGTCTTTAATATGTTTGGATAAAGCATTATTTAGATTCATTTTATCAATGACATACAGATGTTCGAGGATCCTATTTTTAAGGGGTCTCTCTGTTTTGCCCACATAAAAGGCACCACATAAGGTGCAAGTACTCAGGTAAACAACTCCCTTTTAGTTGCAGTTAAATTTACCTTTAATGTGATATTTTCTATCTAATATTGTAAAGGAATTCCTAACGTTAATATATTTACACCACTAACAAGCTTCACATTTAAACATGCCACTGAGAGGTAAATATTGTTTAGGGGTCTCATTCTCCAAAATACATTAAATATTCATTCCTTTCCTAAATACCACATTGGGTAGATTACCCACACATTTTTTGATAATGTTGTCTTCAATCAAAAAAAAAAAACAATTCTTAAAGAGAATAGATTTTAACAAGGGGGCATCCAGGGAAAAGGTGGTAATAAAACTCAATTTCTCAATCTCTTGATTCAAAGAAACAGCTGGGCGATTAGATTCAATTTTTGGACTATCATGGTCAACTATAAAATCCCTCATATCATTCTCCACAGTGTTAATATTCAAGGCACCAGAAGCTGACCCAGAGGCCATCAAAACATCCATCTCATCTTTCCTTAATAAGGGTTTAAACATTCTGTTCACCCTTTTATAGTGAACCTCATGAATAAGGTCATCCAATAAGCCACTGGGATACCCACGTTTGACAAACATCTCCCTCAACAAATTACATTCCTCCAAAAAAATCACTCTCTAAGGAGACCATTCTAGCTGCACGAACAAGTTGACCTTTAACTACCGCCCTTTTCTGAAATAGGGTGTGAGAGCTAGAATAGTGGAGGAAATCGTTGGAATAAGTTGGTTTCCTAAATATTTTAGAGATGAATCTCATATTGGGAAGATCTTTAATCAATTCAATATCTAAATATGAGATTTTGTCAATACGAAATTCCCAAGTAAACTTCAGAAAATTAGTATAATGTGTAATATGTTGAATAAAAGAATCAGCTGAAGTTTGATCACCTTTCCAAAGGATGAATATATCATCCAAATAACGGGTGTACCAGGCTATCTTTTGCTGGAAAACATCATTCTTAAATAGGAAATGCTTTTCCCAAAAAGCTATTACAGTGTTGGCAAATGTGCCCCCACAAGGTGAACCCATGGCTACACCAGTTTTTTTGTAAATAAAACTCCTTGTCAAAGATGAAATAGTTGTTCTTGAGGACCAGTTCTACTAAATAAATAACAAGGTCAATACTGGACCCATCAACATGTTTCTCTAAGAGAAATTCTCTTACCCAGTCACACCCCTAAACAATATGTACCTCACAGTGACATGTTTAAATGTGAAGCTTGCCGGTGGTGTAAATATATTAATGTTAGGAATTCCTTTACAATATTAGATATAAAATATCACATTAAAGGTAAATTTAACTGCAACTCAAAGGGGGTTGTTTACCTGAGTACTTGCACCTTATGTGGTGCCTTTTATGTGGGCAAAACAGAGAGACCCCTTAAAAATAGGATCTACGAACATCTGTATGCCATTGATAAAATGAATCTAAATAATGCTTTAGCCAGACATATTATAGACCATCCTGGGCATGGCTTCATCTTTCTTGTTATTGACAAGGTTGATGAGAATAACAGGGGTGGCCCAGTATCTTTAAAGTTAGATGAGAAAGAACTAATGTGGCAACTTAAATTGAATGCCCTGGTTTTTCCAGGTCTCAATGACTCTGTTTCCATTAGAAGTATTTTAAAAATGAGGGCCCTTAAAAGGTAATGCTTAATTTTATACATTTGTATTTATATGTATGTGTGTATATTTTTATTTATACATATGCATATATTTTATGTATATATTTAGTTGTTTTTTTGTATTTAACTTAATTTGGATTTTCATAGTATGTTATGAATGTATGTATATATCTTTTGGTTCATAGCCCTTTAAATGGAGGCTTGACTTTCGTAATTTTGTAATAATGTGTGGTGATGTCAAATAATTTTGCCTATTTAAGCTTTGCATTTTACCTTTTGAATTTGTCTGATGAAGTTTGCTAACTTTTAGTAAACGAAAGCGCTTACAACTACTACCTTTTGTGTCTCAGTGTGGTTTTTCTTCCTTTTGGTGTTCTAATTGATTTGTGTATTCCTTTCTCCTGTGTGAAGTCATTTTTGGTATGGAGGACACCACCGTGCAAGAGTCACAGGTTTTAATTTCAAATGATGGTTTGGCGTTGGCTTTGGAGACTAATGCTCTAGGGAAGCTGACTGCACTTGTGGAAATATTGATGCAGCGTGTGGATACATTATCCAACCAGGTCACGGTGACCTGGGCTTGTTCAGCCAGGAATTCTGGTTCAGGAAACTCAATTGAATTTAACCAACATAGATTGGCAGTGAATATTCCTGGATCGCAAGGCAGAGGGAACTCATCTTCTGTGCCTTCTTCTTTTGGGTTACCGGTTTCCGGTTTTCGGACATCACCTCGCAGTAGGGAAATTATTAACGGGCACTTGCAAACGGACGAGAACTCTGCTGAGCCTGTAAGTAATTCCCTCACTATTCCTTGTGTAAATGATTGGTTTAAGGACCCTGCTTCTTTTACATCTGCTACTATGTGTTCTGATATCCAAGCGGGCCCTAATGACAGTAACAACTTAAAAGATTTTGATATTAAACTTTTTCGTTTAAAAAAAACCTTCAAATTGAGGTACAATATCTTAAAGAATGTATTAACAGACAACAGGTCCCGAAAGGATTAAGACTATGGCATTTCCCATCGGGCCTTGTTACTAATTCTATGCTCCATAAAGAATTATTGAGACTGACCGACAGGGCTGTGACTTTATGAATTTACTTGTTAAAGACTATTGTGTACAGACTGAAGCTTTGAAAAGTGACTTGTCTAGCTTAGATTTAAATATCTGGTCTGACAAGGACTTCTTATGTTATAAATATGATTTCCTACGTATTTTTTCCAGTATTGAGGGTGCTCTAGCAAAAGTTAGAGACAATAAGATTAAAAAGCTGAATAGAGATCAATTAGCTTATGGAAAGTGTAATGCGTACCCCTTACCTCGTTCTAATGGGAGTAGCAATATTAACTGTTCTAATAATGAAAGTTCTTCTTTGGTTAATGACATTTCAGGATTTGATAACACTGACAATAATGACAACAATACCAATGGTTCGAATGATGTGCTTCCACCAGACAATTCTTCTGTTAGGAAAAGCGAATGGCTTATTAACAGGCAGAATAATACTGGTGGGAATAACAACAGGGAGAACAATAACAATTCTAATAAAGCCTCTTCTCAGGTTTTTTTGGGTGTCAGAAATGGGGATACTGGTGGCCAACAGAACCGAGTACAACAACAACAACGTTGGGAAAAAGAAGCCACAGAACAGGAGAAGAAGATAGAAATTTCCAATATAAACATCACAGACATGGGTCTGATGGACTGTGAGAATTCAGTTGAAATTTTGGTGAATAGTACAAATGACTTTAAAATTTACAACTATTCTTCATTTGTGCCTTCCCCATTATTAATTGAGGTCCTAGCTAAAGGACTTACATTTGTCCCCACCACTAGAGGGGATTTGGCTAGGACTTTAATGGATTTAAAGACATACACTAGGAAACTGAATCTTAATGTCCTTTTTGGTAATAACTCCAGTATAGTGAATGAATTTAGGATAGCCATTGTTTTTAACCCTATATTACATTCTTCCATATTACTTTTTGAAAAAAATCTGTGACAATGATATTAGAGCCCTTTTTAATAACAAAGCTCTGTATAAACCTCAAGAATTTAATTTGTCTATTAATGAGAAGAATGCCCTTAAAGAATTGAATTTTGCTGGCAAACGTGTTATTAAACCTGATAAGGGGGGAGGGTTGATATTCATGAATATTGATAATTATAAAGAAAAAATGGAAACCCTCCTAACTAATGAGGCTTACATTAAGGTATCAAAGAATGAGATTAATGGTGCCTACCAACGAGTTAAGGGGTTTATTAACGATCTTTTAATTGACGGGCGTATAGACGTGGATTTATACAATTATCGCTGTATTACCTATCCAATTACCCCCGTCATTTTTGGGTTGCCAAAGATCCATAAAGACTTGATGAACCCCCCTTTTCGTCCCATTGTTGATGGTAGACAGTCCATCACATATGGTTGTGCAAAGTTCATTGATAACAAGTTAAAGGTGGCCTTAACTGATGAATCCCAGATTTGTAAGGATTCATGGGCTTTTTTGGAGGCCATAAATAATCTCCCTTTCTCTAAAGAACTAAATATTCTCACGATTGATGTTCATGATTTATACACAGTAATACCTAAGGACACCAGGTGTGACTGGTTAAGAAAATTTCTCTTAGAGAAACATGTTGATGGGTCCAGTATTGACCTTGTTATTTATTTATTAGAACTGGTCCTCAAGAACAGCTATTTTTATCTTTGACAAGGAGTTTTATTTACAAAAAACGGGTGTAGCCATGGCTTCACCTTGTGGGGGCACTTTTGCCAACACTGTAATGGCTTTTTGGGAAAAGCATTTCCTATTTAAGAATGGTGTTTTCCAGCAAAAGGTAGCCTGGTACACCCATTATTTGGATGATATATTCATCCTTTGGAAAGGTGATCAAACTTCAGCTGATTCTTTTATTCAACATATTACACATTATACTAATTTTTTGAAGTTTACTTGGGAATTTCATATTGACAAAATCTCATATTTAGATGTTAAAGTGATTAAAGATCTTCCCAATATGAGATTCATCTCTAAAATATTTAGGAAACCAACTTATTCCAACGCTTTCCTCCACTATTCTAGCTCTCATCCCCTATTTCAGAAAAGGGCGGTAGTTAAAGGTCAACTTGTTCAGGCGGCTAGAATGGTCTCCTTAGAGAGTGATTTTTTGGAGTAATGTAATTTGTTGAGGGAGATGTTTGTCAAACATGGGCAACCCAGTGGCTTATTGGATGACCTTATTCATGAGGTTCACTATAAAAGGGTGAATGGAACTTTTAAACCCTTATTAAGGAAAGATGAGATGGATGTTTTGATGGCCTCCGGGTCAGATTCTGGTGCCTTGAATATTAACACTGTGGAGAATGATATGAGGGATTTTATAGTTGACCATGATAGTCCAAAAATTGAATCTAATCGCCCCGTTGTTTCTTTGAATCAAGGGATTGAGAAATTGAGTTTTATTACCACCTTTTCCCTGGATGCCCCCTTGTTAAAATCTATTCTCTTTAAGAATTGGTGTTTTTTGATTGAAGACAACATTGTCAAAAATGTGTGGGTAATCTAAAAAAGAGAGGTGGAGACGAATGCACTAGCAAAGCATGTTATTGAGTATCCATCGCACTCATTTACATTCAGGGTCTTACAGATAGTGAATGAAAGTTATAGAGAAGGTAACAAAGAAAATAACCTGGCTACTACTGAACTACACTGGATTCTGAAATTAGGAGCCCATTTAGCACCAGGCATCAATAGTTTTATATCTTTGAAACCAGTACTATTATCACGTTGATGGTTCTTTATATCAAACCATAGTTCCTTGTAGTAAATATTATGTATATATATATATGTATCCTAGTTTTTAGTTTAAGTATAGATTAGGTTTTACTCATGTGTTCTGGGTTGTATTATATATATTATATATATCTATATAAAAATTATTTTTTTTGTTGCTTTGATCTACATTTCTATGGTAGTATAATTCTCTAAATAGCTCTATAATGAGATTTACAGTTACTTTGTTCACTTAGATGCGATTGGAATATGCTAAACACATTATTGTCTCTTTTATATAAGACCAATTCCAGGTTTGTTTATCCTGAAATTTATAAACTAGGGCATATAATTGAGTCTAGTATTTCAGTCGGGTTTAGCTATAAGTAATATTCAGTGTCTTTGACAAATATGACTGATAATATATGGGTTCAAGAATCTCTTAATGGAATCTAATGAATAGACATGTATCAGTTTTTTGACCGTCTTTTGTTCGATCTTTTAATGAACACTGATTAATAGGCATTCAATACTTTCTAGAGTGACTTTAGTATAATGACAGCATACTCAGGATGTCTATTGAGTGAATACATTTATACTTTTGCATATATATTTTTATATATATTTTTATTTCTTATTAGTAGTTTCATATGTTAGGCTATAATATTCTATGCGTTTTATTCATTTTTGTATAATATATATTTTTATTTTTGTATAATATATATTTTCCACATTTTCTTATATCTATATATGTATATAGAAATTTCTTTTTATGCATCTATAAGGTCTGTTCATAAGGTTATGTGTTATTTATGAAATGAAATTTAGGTAAATCTAAAAGGTGGGCTACATGTTAGCCCATTTCTATGAATAAGATTTGATTATATTAGTACTTTTGGATTATACATTAGTGTCCACTTCATTTTATATTTCATTTCATTTTATTTTATTTTTATTCATTGCCTATATTACATATTATATATATTTAACATATATTCACACTTGAGGGTCTGGTTCATGCACAATGTTCACCTGGAAGTATTGCATATAATATCATTGATATGTGATTTTCATTTGATTTAATATATTAGTATTACTGTTGTCTCTGATATATATTGACCAGCGATTGGTATCGCACAAGTTGACTGCTTGGCTTGATCCTAAATAGATCATTGTTCAGTTTTTGGACTTGATTTTTATTTCCGTTCTTATTTTCATTTTTTATTTTCTACTTTTGGTTGGTGTTCTTGTCTGGCATGTGTTGTCAGATATATTGAAGTTTAATAGCAAACTAACTGGGAGTTCTACAAATAATATGGTTCATAGTGTTTACTATACATCCACGTGTTTACGTCTAGTTTGTATAGACGCACTTCCTCATGAAGACAGTTCCGGCTGTTTGCCGTCACAATGTTTTTTGAATTACCTTGTTTAGGGCTTATACACTTATGTATTGATGGCGTTTTTTAGCCTGATATATAGCTCCGTATTTTTGATAAAATGTTGTGGCATGCATTGGTCCTGTAGAGTGAAAGTGATCGCTCTGGTAAGTGTATCTTTCACATTTGTTTATGCTGAAATTGTCGACTCAGTGTGGCTATACTTCCCTAGCTTGGAATGCATATGATGGATTGCTTTGTAGCATCTTCACATGAGGGCGATCGGGATTGTGTTTCACTAGTTAGAATCGGCCAGACTACTTCGTTTTTTTAGTAGTTGGGCTATGTTGGAAGGTGAAACTATAATAGGTATACCAGAGTGAAGGGTTTGTATGCGATTGCTTAGATTGGCCGACTACAAGATGTTGACTTATTTAAAGTATCCATGAGGACGGCTCTCTGTTTTAACATAAAGTTCATGTCTCCTGCTTTCCTATTTGGGTGAACATCATGGTCTATAAATATATGTTTGGAATAGTAATCTGTGATATTTTAAACTCTGCACTTGATCTACATGTGAATGTATGATTAAATGTATATTCACGTATATTTCAGTTTTTTACGCTGATGGTTTTAGAGATGTAATGCTTACAATTGTTGCTTAGCGACATGTTTATTGATGCGATTTAGCTGTTAATTGGCACATTAATTAGTGCCCTTTCCCGCCTTTGATAATATAAAAGTTTAAACCAATGCATTGTTTTAATGGAATCTGATGAAGCGTGGTTTTAACCGCGTGAAAGCGCTTATTCTTGTTTGTTCACAATAAAAGATTGCTCGTTTTATGACAGAGTAGCGTCTTTTTGTCAAGGAAGGAGTAACACGTTCTAGTGAAATATATGGACTAACTTTGGATGTTTTGTTTGGTGAATACCTTTGTTGCAGCTTTCTGAGTATCAAGAATCTACAGCTGAGTGTTCCTGGTGGTTGGTTCACAGCTACTTTTGACTACTGTGTTTTTGCTTTGGTGAGTGAACCATTCAACGAGCTTTACCGGCTTTTTACTTCATTTTTGCTTCTTTCTTTTGGCCGTTATACTCTGTACACCATGGAATCAGCTGCTTACTCTGAACCGGAGTCGAGGGATACAGTGTCTGCGTTGAGAAGCTTACTACATTCCAACGACAACCCTTTATTGTCTGTGGACCTTATGAAAGACTTGAATGTTGTGCATCCTCAGAATAATGGTGAGAACCTTACAGAATTCTTTCCTATGTTGAAAATATTTGAAGATAATCTCTATCAGCTGCAAAAATATATTTGGCAACGGCTTCACTTGGAAGCATGTTTACATTTTAAAATAGTCCCCAGGGGCATGAGAATATTTTGTATGCCCACCTATGGGGACTCACACCCACAACTGTTAAAACGTTGGCAGGATCTAAATATTGAACTTGGGTTCAGCTATGCCAAATTATTGATTGAATATTTTCTACCCTTAGAGAAGGAACTAAGGGACAAGACTGATAGTCTTTACAAACAGCTGACTGAACGCTTTACCTCTGGCTTTTGCAGTGATAAAATTAAACATGTACTATCACAGATTAATCAGTTCAGCGACAGATTGAAAACCACCAAGCAGAAGAAATTGACCAGGGACTTTAATGACTTTAAAAGGGGCCAGGTCTTCATTTGGCCACGACATCAGGCCATACAGAGTACAAACAGTGTAGCTGCTGATGGTAATTTGGAGAGGCCCATTCCCTCCAGTTCTAGTTATGCTCAGGTTGTGCAGCCTGCACATTCTATACCCTCTCATTCTACACATGAGGAAGAGGGTTCTTTAACTATAGCTTGCAATGCTCCATTCGCTATAGAGTTAACTGGTACACCCCCTCCCAATCAAGAAGCTTTGAATGCTCGCCCCATTTCACATCCAACGGGCACCATCCCCAAGAATACTACTACAATGACTTCCTCTACTGGGGCTTTTTTACCGTATTTGAAGAAGCAGGTGAATTACAACAACAGAGGAAGGTCTCGCAGCAGAGATTCCAGAAAGAGAAAGAACTCGGGGGAGCAATATCCTCTGAACAGACGAAAGAAAAATTGACAATGGACATTCTGTTCAATCTTTCTAGTGTTTCTCTGGATCCCCATAGTATTAGTGTTCTTAATAGAGGTCTCAATTTTATACCAGCTGTGAATGCTAAACTAACAGAAACTCTGATAGATTTGAGAATGTTTTGTAGAAGTTTAAGCTTGAGGTTATTCTTTAGGACTGAAGAAATAAGTAGAGTTGATATCCCAGACAAAATAAGTTATAAAACCAACAGTGTATTCACACCCCCCATGCTGCCACATGTGGAATGCTTTTTAAAAGCATGTGAGCATCAATACTATAGATTGTTTAATAATAACGACAAGGCTGGGAGATATTTCAATCTTACCCCCTCAGAGTTCCATCATTTAAACTACCTTAAGCAAGATTCCAGGGTAGTAATAAAGCCGGCAGATAAAGGAGGAGGGATAGTTGTGCTAGACACTGATGAATATCTAAGAGGTATGACAGATTTATTGTCTGAGGAAGAAACATACACGAGTATTACCCATAGGGAGGTAGTGCAAGTCATAAGTAGAGTGCATGACACCATCTATGACTTACTTATATGTCGTCAGGTTAGCCAAGAAGTATATAATTTCCTATATATAGAATTTCCTGTTATACCTATTATTAAAGGCCTCCCAAAGATACACAAGGAGGTCTTACCGATACCTTATAGACCTATAGTATCAGGTGATAACTGGGTCACAGCCCATATATCTAAATTCGTGGAGGATATGTTGAGACCAATTGTGAATCAATATCCCACCATATTAAGAGACACCTATGATCTCTTAGACACCATCAAGGACATCAAGTTAGATATGAGGAAGCAATACACGTTTATTACACTGGATGTGAAGAGCCTATTTACATCAATACCTAATACTGAATGAATTGATAGCATTAGACATCTTCTGAGCAAAGAGACTTCTTTTAGTAGTGATAGAAATATTCTGATAAGCCAACTACTTGAGCTCATCCTCTATAATAATGTGTTTTTGTTTGGTGATAGGTACTATTTACAGCAGTGGGGGGTGGCCATGGGCACCCCCTGTGCTAATACCTATGCTAACTTGGTGGTCCTATGGTGGGAGAAGCAGTTTCTTTTTCCCCATGAAGAATTTAGACACGTCCAATTGTATAGGCGTTTCGTGGATGACATCATTATTATATGGGAAGGGAATATCTCTACCTTTGAAGGTTTCCTTAGCCATCTAGAAACTACCACAAATTTCTTAAGATTTACCCTAGAGTCATCCACCACTATGATCAACTTTCTAGATGTGACGCTCAGTTTCACCACTGAAGGGAGTATTATTTCATCTCTATATAGGAAACCATTGTGGCGCAACTCATTACTCACCTTTGACAGCATGCACCCTAGACACGTGTTCTATGGAATAATTAAAAGTCAGTTCTTAAGAGTTATGAGACTATGTAGTAGGGATGTTGATATTGTGAGAGAATCCTTGTTATTAGAGAATTTATTTATAAACAGAGGCTATGATCCTGCAATGGTAAGACACATTAAGCATGAGATTTTGGGAGACATATCACATAAGGAACCCCAGTATTTTCCATCAGCAGCTCAAGTGACTAGGAATTTTAGAAAATTAAATTCCACACGTAAGAATTCCATCAAATATGTTATCACTTATACCAGTGATATTAATAGAATACAGCAAGTTATTCGAGATAATTGGCACATATTGACTATAGATCCTACAACCAATGGGCTCATAGGGGAGAATCCAGTGTTCCTTTACAAGAATAGTAAGAATCTTAAACGGATCCTTTGTGCAGATACACACGTTACAGTGGAAGGGCAGAGAAGAACTTTGGTTACCTCACATAAGCAAGGTACGTTTCCTTGTTATGGGTGCAATAGATGCAAATATATTACAAAAGAACAGACCTTTAAGCATCCAACAATGGAATATATCTTCACACCACATTTCTTTGCTAACTGCAATTCTAGAAATGTCATATATCTTGCCACCTGTACCAAATGTGCATCGTTCTATGTAGGTTTAACTAAAAGGAAACTACATGAACGTATTTATAATCATCTATATGACATCAAAAAGAAGGTGGAGACGAATGCACTAGCAAAGCATGTTATTGAGTATCCATCGCACTCATTTACATTCAGGGTCTTACAGATAGTGAATGAAAGTTATAGAGAAGGTAACAAAGAAAATAACCTGGCTACTACTGAACTACACTGGATTCTGAAATTAGGAGCCCATTTAGCACCAGGCATCAATAGTTTTATATCTTTGAAACCAGTACTATTATCACGTTGATGGTTCTTTATATCAAACCATAGTTCCTTGTAGTAAATATTATGTATATATATATATATATGTATCCTAGTTTTTAGTTTAAGTATAGATTAGGTTTTACTCATGTGTTCTGGGTTGTATTATATATATTATATATATCTATATAAAAATTATTTTTTTGTTGCTTTGATCTACATTTCTATGGTAGTATAATTCTCTAAATAGCTCTATAATGAGATTTACAGTTACTTTGTTCACTTAGATGCGATTGGAATATGCTAAACACATTATTGTCTCTTTTATATAAGACCAATTCCAGGTTTGTTTATCCTGAAATTTATAAACTAGGGCATATAATTGAGTCTAGTATTTCAGTCGGGTTTAGCTATAAGTAATATTCAGTGTCTTTGACAAATATGACTGATAATATATGGGTTCAAGAATCTCTTAATGGAATCTAATGAATAGACATGTATCAGTTTTTTGACCGCCTTTTGTTCGATCTTTTAATGAACACTGATTAATAGGCATTCAATACTTTCTAGAGTGACTTTAGTATAATGACAGCATACTCAGGATGTCTATTGAGTGAATACATTTATATTTTTGCATATATATTTTTATTTCTTATTAGTAGTTTCATATGTTAGGTTATAATATTCTATGCGTTTTATTCATTTTTGTATAATATATATTTTTATTTTGTATAATATATATTTTCTACATTTTCTTATATCTATATATGTATATAGAAATTTCTTCTTATGCATCTATAAGGTCTGTTCATAAGGTTATGTGTTATTTATGAAATGAAATTTAGGTAAATCTAAAAGGTGGGCTACATGTTAGCCCATTTCTATGAATAAGATTTGATTATATTAGTACTTTTGGATTATACATTAGTGTCCACTTCATTTTATATTTCATTTCATTTTATTTTATTTTTATTCATTGCCTATATTACATATTATATATATTTAACATATATTCACACTTGAGGGTCTGGTTCATGCACAATGTTCACCTGGAAGTATTGCATATAATATCATTGATATGTGATTTTCATTTGATTTAATATATTAGTATTACTGTTGTCTCTGATATATATTGACCAGCGATTGGTATCGCACAAGTTGACTGCTTGGCTTGATCCTAAATAGATCATTGTTCAGTTTTGGACTTGATTTTTATTTCCGTTCTTATTTTCATTTTTTATTTTCTACTTTTGGTTGGTGTTCTTGTCTGGCATGTGTTGTCAGATATATTGAAGTTTAATAGCAAACTAACTGGGAGTTCTACAAATAATATGGTTCATAGTGTTTACTATACATCCACGTGTTTACGTCTAGTTTGTATAGACGCACTTCCTCATGAAGACAGTTCCGGCTGTTTGCCGTCACAATGTTTTTTGAATTACCTTGTTTAGGGCTTATACACTTATGTATTGATGGCGTTTTTTAGCCTGATATATAGCTCCGTATTTTTGATAAAATGTTGTGGCATGCATTGGTCCTGTAGAGTGAAAGTGATCGCTCTGGTAAGTGTATCTTTCACATTTGTTTATGCTGAAATTGTCGACTCAGTGTGGCTATACTTCCTAGCTTGGAATGCATATGATGGATTGCTTTGTAGCATCTTCACATGAGGGCGATCGGGATTGTGTTTCACTAGTTAGAATCGGCCAGACTACTTCGTTTTTTTAGTAGTTGGGCTATGTTGGAAGGTGAAACTATAATAGGTATACCAGAGTGAAGGGTTTGTATCGATTGCTTAGATTGGCCGACTACAAGATGTTGACTTATTTAAAGTATCCATGAGGACGGCTCTCTGTTTTAACATAAAGTTCATGTCTCCTGCTTTCCTATTTGGGTGAACATCATGGTCTATAAATATATGTTTGGAATAGTAATCTGTGATATTTTAAACTCTGCACTTGATCTACATGTGAATGTATGATTAAATGTATATTCACGTATATTTCAGTTTTTTACGCTGATGGTTTTAGAGATGTAATGCTTACAATTGTTGCTTAGCGACATGTTTATTGATGCGATTTAGCTGTTAATTGGCATATTAATTAGTGCCCTTTCCCGCCTTTGATAATATAAAAGTTTAAACCAATGCATTGTTTTAATGGAATCTGATGAAGCGTGGTTTTAACCGCGTGAAAGCGCTTATTCTTGTTTGTTCACAATAAAAGATTGCTCGTTTTATGACAGAGTAGCGTCTTTTTGTCAAGGAAGGAGTAACACGTTCTAGTGAAATATATGGACTAACTTTGGATGTTTTGTTTGGTGAATACCTTTGTTGCAGCTTTCTGAGTATCAAGAATCTACAGCTGAGTGTTCCTGGTGGTTGGTTCACAGCTACTTTTGACTACTGTGTTTTTGCTTTGGTGAGTGAACCATTCAACGAGCTTTACCGGCTTTTTACTTCATTTTTAACCCTATATTACATTCTTCCATATTACTTTTTGAAAAAAAATCTGTGACAATGATATTAGAGCCCTTTTTAATAACAAAGCTCTGTATAAACCTCAAGAATTTAATTTGTCTATTAATGAGAAGAATGCCCTTAAAGAATTGAATTTTGCTGGCAAACGTGTTATTAAACCTGATAAGGGGGGAGGGTTGATATTCATGAATATTGATAATTATAAAGAAAAAATGGAAACCCTCCTAACTAATGAGGCTTACATTAAGGTATCAAAGAATGAGATTAATGGTGCCTACCAACGAGTTAAGGGGTTTATTAACGATCTTTTAATTGACGGGCGTATAGACGTGGATTTATACAATTATCGCTGTATTACCTATCCAATTACCCCCGTCATTTTTGGGTTGCCAAAGATCCATAAAGACTTGATGAACCCCCCTTTTCGTCCCATTGTTGATGGTAGACAGTCCATCACATATGGTTGTGCAAAGTTCATTGATAACAAGTTAAAGGCGGCCTTAACTGATGAATCCCAGATTTGTAAGGATTCATGGGCTTTTTTGGAGGCCATAAATAATCTCCCTTTCTCTAAAGAACTAAATATTCTCACGATTGATGTTCATGATTTATACACAGTAATACCTAAGGACACCAGGTGTGACTGGTTAAGAAAATTTCTCTTAGAGAAACATGTTGATGGGTCCAGTATTGACCTTGTTATTTATTTATTAGAACTGGTCCTCAAGAACAGCTATTTTTATCTTTGACAAGGAGTTTTATTTACAAAAAACGGGTGTAGCCATGGCTTCACCTTGTGGGGGCACTTTTGCCAACACTGTAATGGCTTTTTGGGAAAAGCATTTCCTATTTAAGAATGGTGTTTTCCAGCAAAAGGTAGCCTGGTACACCCATTATTTGGATGATATATTCATCCTTTGGAAAGGTGATCAAACTTCAGCTGATTCTTTTATTCAACATATTACACATTATACTAATTTTTTGAAGTTTACTTGGGAATTTCATATTGACAAAATCTCATATTTAGATGTTGAAGTGATTAAAGATCTTCCCAATATGAGATTCATCTCTAAAATATTTAGGAAACCAACTTATTCCAACGCTTTCCTCCACTATTCTAGCTCTCATCCCCTATTTCAGAAAAGGGCGGTAGTTAAAGGTCAACTTGTTCAGGCGGCTAGAATGGTCTCCTTAGAGAGTGATTTTTTGGAGTAATGTAATTTGTTGAGGGAGATGTTTGTCAAACATGGGCAACCCAGTGGCTTATTGGATGACCTTATTCATGAGGTTCACTATAAAAGGGTGAATGGAACTTTTAAACCCTTATTAAGGAAAGATGAGATGGATGTTTTGATGGCCTCCGGGTCAGATTCTGGTGCCTTGAATATTAACACTGTGGAGAATGATATGAGGGATTTTATAGTTGACCATGATAGTCCAAAAATTGAATCTAATCGCCCCGTTGTTTCTTTGAATCAAGGGATTGAGAAATTGAGTTTTATTACCACCTTTTCCCTGGATGCCCCCTTGTTAAAATCTATTCTCTTTAAGAATTGGTGTTTTTTGATTGAAGACAACATTGTCAAAAATGTGTGGGTAATCTAACCAATGTTGTATTTAGGAAAGGAATGAATAAATGTATTTTGGAGATTGAGACCCCTAAACAATATTTACCTCACAGTGGCATGTTTAAATGTGAAGCTTGCCGGTGGTGTAAATATATTAATGTTAGGAATTCCTTTACAATATTAGATAGAAAATATCACATTAAAGGTAAATGTAACTGCAACTCAAAGGGGGTTGTTTACCTGAGCACTTGCACCTTATGTGGTGCCTTTTATGTGGGCCAAAACAGAGAGACCCCATAAAAATAGGATCTATGAACATCTGTATGCCATTGATAAAATGAATCTAAATAATGCTTTAGCCAGACATATTAAAGACAATCCTGGGCATGGCTTCGTCTTTCTTGTTATTGACAAGGTTGATGAGAATAACAGGGGTGGCCCAGTATCTTTAAAGTTAGATGAGAAAGAACTAATGTGGCAACTTAAATTGAATGCCCTGGTGTTTCCAGGTCTCAATGACTCTGTTTCCATTAGAAGTATTTTAAAAATGAGGGCCCTTAAAAGGTAATGCTTAATTTTATACATTTGTATTTATCTGTATGTGTGTATATTTTTATTTATACATATGCATATATTTTATGTATATATTTAGTTGTTTTTATGTATTTAACTTAATTTGGATTTTCATATTATGTTATGAATGTATGTATATATCTTTTGGTTCATAGCCCTTTAAATGGAGGCTTGACTTTCGTAATTTTGTAATAATGTGTGGTGATGTCAATTAATTTTGTCTATTTAAGCTTTGTATTTTACCTTTTGAATTTGTCTGATGAAGTTTGCTAACATTTAGTAAACGAAAGCACTTACAACTAATACCTTTTGAGTCTCAGTGTGGTTTTTCCTCCTTTTGGTGTTTTAATCCGTTGGTATATTCTCGGATTTACAACAAGCACAATGGGTGGGCTGGCCAGTCAGCCTGCTCATTTTAGAATATTAATGGCCAGTCATTGTATAATAGGCTATTGACCCTCAAGGCCTTTATAAGCCTAGCCATGCAGTCCAATTCATTTGTGCCTCTGTGTATCATGGGCATTTATTTGGTGGGGATATATTATTTAGGAAGTTTTTAGAGATTATGTGTGGGGGTATGTTAGTTTGGGCATTACTGTCTGCCTCCTTCTGTCAGAGTCATGGAGGCCAGACCTGAGATGAATTTCCGATTTCCCATTCATTGGTCAAGTTCATGATTAAATAGGGTTAGGAAGGGATTCTGCTTCACATGGATGGGGAGCCTCTTCCAGGGTATGCAAATACTCTTGAGACACATATCTGTCTCGCCAGTGTATCCTATTTATGTCACAAGCAAAATTTAAACCCTTAGATCTGGTGGTTCTGATGCTGTTTGCTTTGCAGATGTTCAAAAAGTCCATTAGAGATGGAGCCAAGGATGGCTTGTATGTCAGGCATATACTGCCTGTCAGTAACCTGTAGGAGGCAGAGTATAGAGATAGGGTTTTAAGGCAATCTGTATAGGACAGTGTGTGTATACCCAATATTCTCTTTATAAGGAACCTCTGTGGTCATTCCAGCTGTTGTATATGTCTGGTCGGGCATATGCCAGAGAGGGCATTATACTCGATGGGTCTGATAAGGATTGAATAAAGAGGCACTGTGATTTCCTTGGATCTGAATACCATGACCGTATTTATAAATTTGGTGACATAGAATGATTGTCGCACTATCTTGGCCACATGGTCAAAGGTCAGTTTATTGATTATGTATGTTCCCAGATCCTTGACTACTGGATCAACTCTTGGGGGCTCTTATCATTGGAATAATTAGCCTGGTTGGAAGTTTTCCCAAAAGGCACTGTAATGCATCTCTTGGCATTGAGTTTTAGTCCATGGCTTTGGCACCAGTCATTTCTCTGTGTTAGAACCTCTTGTAAGATATTTGAGTCATGGAGATAATCTGTGATAGCTCCCAGTTTGCAGTCATCTGTGAACTTGGTCAGCCAAAGATCCTTGACATTAGCCTCTACTTCTTATGCCAAATAGGAATGGCCCCAGTACAAAGCCCGGTGGTACCCCAGTGGTGACCAGTCTCATAGTGGAAGTGGTATCACTAATCCTGTCTGTGAGCCAGCTGGCAATCCATTGAGTTATGTAGAGCTTTATGTCTCGTTTGATGAATTTGTCAACTGTACCAGACTGGGGTGCTGTATCAAATGTCTTAGCCAGATCCAGGTAGCCAATATGCACCATTTTCCTGTCATCCATTGCCTTGGTGACCTGCTCATAGAAGTCCACAAAGTTTAGTAGGCAAGAGCTTCCCTTGACAAAGCCAGACAGGGTTGGCTCCAGTGTCTGAAGGTTACCTTTATATTTGTTGATAATTTCTATGACAATTCACTCCTTGGCTTTGCATATTAGACTAGTCAGACTAATAGGTCTGTAGTTTGTGTGGTCAGCTGATGGTCCACTGTTGTGAAGTAGGATAATTATGGCAGTCCTCTATTCTTGTGGTACAAAGCATGTTTTGAGGCTGTAGTTGAAAAGTGATTCAAATGGTTATGACAGGTCATGTTTCTAGCTATTTAGGAGGCATCCTAGGATATTGTCAGGGCACATTGAGGCTGTGTTTTTACCTTTAGTGAGTGATGCCAGGACCCAATTCCTGTTAATAGTTGAGAGGTTATGCTAATATGTATTTCATGGAGGGGAGGCAGGGGTTAGTGGGGTTGAAGTTTGAGCTGAATTTGTCAGCAAGCAAATTTGCAGTGTTGCTGTGCTCATTGAAGGTTGTACCATTGACTACCTGTTTGGCACACCGATATGTGGTGCCTTTGAGGCTTCAGACATACCTGTAGAAGGCCTTTTTATTGTCTTTAGCCTGTGAGGCTCTCTTGACCTCATAATTGGCCTTGTTGGACTTAATTAGTCCTCTTAGCTTCCTGTTTAGTATAATTAGAGAGCTTCTATCATTATGGGAGTTTCTCTTCCTGATTTTAGCTATGACATTTTTCCTTTTGTTATATACTCTATTAATATTAGGAATCCACCAATGTGGTTTGTTTTTAGAGTTTGTGTTGGGCTTACTTGTAGTAGGTACAGCAACCTCTGTATAGCCATGTACATGGATTTACAGGTGTCTCTGAACAATTCCTCACAGGTTGTTGTGAAATGGGGTTGGGAGGGACATTTAATTTTGATAAACGTTCACTTAATAGGGTATAGTTTGCTTTATGATAGTTCCTAACTGTAACAGGGTTTGCTTTGTTTACCAAATTGATTTTTATTTCAAAGGAGACAGCTTTGTGGTCCAATTCACCAGTGAGTATGTGGCACTGGGTGGGTGGGTGGATTGCAGCAGTCTCCCTATTGGTGAGTACCAAGTCCAGTATGTTTGAATCTCTGGTGAATCTGCGCACTATCTGGTCAATGGTATCTGTGTTAATAAAGTCCAGGAATCATTGTGCCTGCAAGTATGTGTTAGTTTATGTTTCCCAGTCTATAGAGTGGTAGTTAAAGACTCCCATGAATAGGGTATATTTTTTTTAATGGTGAGTGTCTCCAGTAGGTCTAGGTATGAGCTGTGGGATTCTAGGGACATGGAGGGTGACTTATAGCTTACTAGGATATGGTTTGGGACTTTATCTATAGTGATTTGCGCATGGAAATATTCCAGGGCATTGTCCTGTTTAATCAACATAGATTTATGTTTGCTGCTAATATAGATTTAAACTCCTCCACCTTTTGTCCCTATCTATGCAGCTGATGGTCTAAATGTGTGGAAAGCACTGAAGACTTGTATTGCCAGAGTACTTTCTGTGGATTTAAACCATGTCTTGGCAATGGTACAGATGTCTATATCCTCCAGTGTGAGCAGAGCTTGTAGGGTGTGGAGTTTATTGTTTAGGCTCCTAGAATTGACCAGTAGCACCTTTAGGTTTCTTTGGGTTTTATTTGCTATGTCAGTAGATTTGTCAGTTTGGCATTGACTAAAAAAAGCTCTGAAGGAATGGATAAAGATTTAGCCAAGCAACATGGTCTTTTAACCATGTCCTTCCATGCTAACAAATATTGAATCCCTCTGCAAAGACACCAGAAACTAAGCCAATTATTGAAGTCAATCATTTTATCCTTATTGTAGCATCATCGTTAGTGATGGTTGAATGCTGCTTATTGAAGGTACATACCCATCCTATACACATATTCAGAGAGATCAACAATGTCTCTCTCTTCATACAGCCCAGGGAAGTATGTCTAAGGTCATTAACTCGCACATGGACTGTGATAGTCATACTGGTACCTGTGGTGTAGTGACATGAGTGCATGCATAACTTGGCGGATCCTGGCTCCAGATAAGCCACTAACCATTATCTTCTCCTTGTTCAGTCTGGTGAGTGGGACATCTGTGTGTTGTTCACTGGAGCCACCTATGACAAGAGTCCTTGATAATGTGTTGGCTTGCTTTATGAGCTTTGCTCTTGGGTCTCCACCAGGTATAGGAGAATGTTTGGTGTTGCATTTGGTGATGGCCTCTCAATTGACTACCCTCCGGTCCATTTCAGATTCGTCAATGAGGCTTATCTCGCATGCAGCCAAAGGTGCTCAAGGGCAGCTGGTTCAGGCATATCCATTAGATGACATGCCTGAATGCTCTTATGTGATTTTGTGGATCCTTTCAAGTCCTTGTTCATCAATGCACCCTTTGACAGTAGTTAATGTTTTGGCCCAAAAGTGAAGGACACGTTATCCACCTGTGAAAAGGCTGGAAAGACCCTGTCTGCAATGGGCATATGCTTTTCGACCCCTTGAAGATCCTTTTTTAGGAATCAACGAGGCGGTCAGAAGGTGTGGCTCAGAAAGTCCCAGGGTACTTTCCAAGACACACATGGAGCTAGTTCCCCTAGAGACAGATGGGGGAACTCTAATGGATGATGATGCCAATGTGTCAGGGGAGGCCCAGAAAACCAGGGGTTCAGAGACTCTTTCTCTGATAGAACCTATCAGTGCTCTTGAGAGGAGGCCCGATTATCCCCCTCTGGAGGTAATCAGGGGTTGTCTATCCCTGCATCAGAGTGCCTGGTTAGATATAACAAGAGATACTTGGGTGCAGAGGATTATTTCCAGAGGTTATATAATTCCCTTTTCCCTTCTACCCTCAATTGTTTGAAAATTTCCCTATTTTCCATCCAGTCACAGGAAAGGAGCAAGAATAGAAACACAAAAGCTGCTAGGAAAAAAGTCATCCAAGAGGTCTCACCAGACCAGATGGAATCTGGAACTCACTCAAGGTTCTTTTTAGTGCCAAGGAAAACAGGGGACTAGAGACCAATTTTGGATCTCAGCACCTTGAACAAGTCAGTTCGACATACAAAGTTTCGGGTGGTCACGGCTCAGTCCATTCTACCCTTCCTGGGCATGGACTACTGGATGTGCTCGATAGACCTTCAGGATGCGTACTATCACATAAAAATGAACAGACAATCCAGAAGGTATTTACGCTTCCAACTGGGAGCCAGTCACTATAATTTCAGAGCACTACCCTTTGGCCTCACCAGAGCCCCCAGGGTGTTCACCAAATGCATGGCAGTGGTAGTAGCTCACTTGAGACTGCAGGGATTCAGAGTGTTTCCATATCTAGATGACTGGCTCATTACTATCGCAACAAGAGCAAAAGATGAGGTACTTCAGATTTGTTCTCATCTGGGGATAACCATAAATTACAAGAAGCATCACTTATAACCTACACAAGCTTTGGAATTTATAGGAGCAGTCCTCAATACAATATCAGTGACAGCCTGTCTCAATTCTCTCTTAATTCAGTCAGATTCCAGGTCATGAAAATAATTTGCAGTACCATGATTTCAGCCACGTTGATCCTTCAAGCCTTTGGGTCAATATCAGCTGCCATAATATTAGTTCCTTTAGCATGATTTCATATGAGAATTCTTCAGTGGATACTAGCAATTCAGTGGTCGATTCTTTACCAGCTCATGTCAGCTCAAATACGAATCACTCAGGCGTGCACGAGATACCTCTGGTGCTGGATTCATGCAGATCAGGTTCTACAAGGACCCCTTTTTCATTCTTCCTCAACCCAAGGACACAGTGACCACAGACACTTCCCAGATTGAGTAGGGCACACTTCCTGGGGAAAACAGTCCAAGGCACTTGGTCCCCAGAAGAGGCTAGTTTGCACGTCAGTGACCTAGAGATGAGAGCAGTGCTCTTAGTTATGCAAGCCTTCCAGGAAGCGCTCCCTTTAGAGACAGTTGCAGTTCAAACAGACAATATGTCAGTATTTTTCTACATTAACAAACAAGAAGGAACCAGATAATATCCCTTGTGTCGAGAAGCATTCATAGTATGGCAATGGGCGATCTCATCTAACCACTTTCTCATAGCAATGCACATCCCAGGGAAGTCCAGTGTGATAGCAGATACATTGAGCAGGTCCATTCTCCTACCTCATGAGCGGTCTCTCAACATGAAAGTGACAGAAATGATTTTCGGTCAATGGGGCCAGCCTTGCTGTAATCTTTTTGCTTCTCCCCTAAACAACAACTGCAGCTGCTACTCTGTCCTAATCCACCCCTGGGGAATCACCGAGGGATGCTCTACTTCATGACCAGCCCCCAAGTCTACTTTATGCTTACCTGCCAGTTTCTTTAATTCAAAAACTCCTGCAGAAGGTTGCTAAGTTGAAGAGTGAAGTCATCTCCATTGTACCTAACTGGTCTTGGCAGATTGAGTTCTCCTTGCTTTGGCCTCATCTGCTTTACCACCCTTGGATTCTGGGTCCAGTGCTGGACCTCCTGTCTAACCCAACAGGTATGATTCATTCAGATATCTCAAAACTCAAGCTGACAAGCGTGATTTTTCCAATTCCATTAATAGCCAGACACCTGATGCTCTGCTCCTCCTTCTGTCATATTCTTTTATCTTCCCATAAGCCTTCTACAAGAAGACTTTACACAAGTAAATGGAAAAGGTTTTTTGCTATGCACAACAAAAACAAAACTGACCCCATCTCGGCTCCCATACAGAGTATATTTGAATTTCTGGCAGTGATATTTAATGAGGGGCTAGCTCCTCAATGATTAAAATTCAATTAGCAGCAGTCTCTAACTTTCATATAGGATTTGAGAATTCTTCTGTGGCCTCTTCTAAACTTTATAAAGGTTTTTTGAATGGCACACTTTTGCTGAGACCCCTGTATAAAGATCCTACTCCACCTGGCCTTAATTCTTTCTCCCTTTGAGTCAGTAGCTAAATGTGATCTTAAGTCCCTGACCTGGAAAACTGTCTTTCTAGTGGCCATTACCTCTGCTAGAAGAATTTCAGAGCTTTAATCATTGTCATCTAAACCTCTCTACTTGATCTTTCACTTTCATAAGGATAAAGTCACATTACATATCAATATGTCTTTCCTTCCTAAGGTGGTGTCAGAATCCAGTATCAACCAATCCATTAATCTGCCAGTCTTCTTTCCTAAATTTTCAAACAAAGGTGAAGATATGTTGCATTTATTGGATGTTCACATTCAATTATGTTTTTACATACTAGGACAAAAGAAATTAGAAAGACAGATCAATTATTTGTGTCCTTTGCAGATTTTAAATTAGGCAAACCATTTACAAAGGTAACTGTAATCAGATGGCTGACAGATTGCATGTAATTTATTTATAACAAGTTGGGTCTAATCTTGCCAGAATCTGTAAGATCCCACTCAGCAAGGCCTGTGGCAACTTCAGCATTTCTGTGTAGAGCCTCCATGGACGATATATGTGCAGCTGTAACTTGGGCAAACTCTCATACCTTTATCACTCTTTGCAAATTGGATCTGGTCTCAAGGGGGAATAGCAGCCTTTGGCTCAACTGTGCTCAGGAATATCCTTACTTAGAGTCTGCCCAGATTTTAGGTAGCTGGGGACTCGTTCCCAACATGTGAGGATAGAATGAAAATGGACAACATCAGATAAAAAAGTTATGTACTTACAATAATGTTCCATCTCTGTTGTCCATTTTCATTCTTCCTCAACTTCCCACCCACCAACCCCCCCAACCCTTATCACAACAGACTTCTGGAAGAACGAGACACTATGAGGACACCACTGTCTTTAATGTTGAGCTCCAGATGTAGTTTCCTCTGTAGGATATATATCTATATATATATCTATATCTACATCTCTCTCTCTCTCTCTCTCTATATATATATATATATATCTATGTATATATATATATATATATATATATATATATCTACATACATATATATATATATATATATATACACACACACACACACACACACACACACACACACACACACACACACACACATATATATATATCTATATTTATGTATGTACACGTGTGTGTATGTATATATATATATATATATATATATATATATATATATATATATAAACAACCAAAAGTAACCACAATATCAATTGTAACTAAAAAAATTTAAAAAATCCAAAGCAGGAATCACTTGCAGTCAGCCAACTCTTCAGTAGAAGCTGTTTTTATTCTTCCACATAAAAACCACACAGATTGAGTGCTTTCATCCCCTAAACTGGGGACTTCATCAGAATATAATTGCACTCCGTAGTGAATTCATTTAAATACTGTTTAAAATAAATTATGTCACCACCCTTCCCACTCATTTAAAAGTACCACTACAATAATTTCTCCAAGTGAAATGTACTAACTATAAAACTTATAACAAAAAACATAATTTCTAAAAGAAAAAAACTTTTCAAATTCCATAACATTCAATAAATATGAACTTTCAAAACTTTCTAAATGCTAAAATTCAAAAACATGTTGAATGTTGCTGTTTGTCTTTCGGCTTTTCCCGGTTAGGGGTCGCCACAGCGGAACTCCGGTCCGCTAATGATTGGCAGTTGTTTTTTTTTATGGTGTTGAAATGCCAGCCCGACACCCAACCTTCAACGAAGGCACGCCCATTCAACACATGTCTTTCAAACGCCCACTCGACCATGGGGAGGACATGCAGACTTCACACAGAAGGCACTCCCAACCCAAGCCGAGAATCGAACAAGAGAACCTCTTGCTGTGAGGCAACAACGCTACTGTTGCACCTCCACGGAAGTCATATAGCTATTAAATACTTTAATATACTCGTCATTGTACTATAAAGTTAACCCCTTCCCTGTTTAAATACACTGTACCTATGAGGTTGCTTTCCTCACTAATATAGGATGTAATGTGATCCTATCTCGCCTACATTCTCTACAGATGGGTTCGGAGCTGATCCTCGGCTCCGACTCGGCCGCTATACAATAGAACACAGTCTCTTATTGGCTGAGTTACCTCATATCCCAGGATGCACCACTACTGCTTCCCCAGATCTCGTTTGCCGCTTCTCAAGCATAGACGTGGTCTCGGACTTGGCTGAGCTAAGTATCTCTTAGTCAGAAATTTTTTCTGTCTAGTTTTTTGTTAAAACTTACCCAAAAGCTGTTTTAACAGCTACTTATTGTTGTGTGATTGTGTATTGATATTTTTTTGTGGTAAAATTGTGTTTTTGTGGTAATTAAATGGTCCCGTTTAAGTTAGAGGGGCCTGGCCCTATCCTAGGCATTTTAGTTAGAGTCTAGGCTGTCTTTGTGTGAATTTTATTTTAGATAGTCATTGTGTTTGTTGTTTAATATAGCCATGTCGAAGGAACATAGACCATCAGGGTTTAAAAAATGTTCTAAATGTAGCTATAAAATGTCCATTACGGACGACCATTCTTTATGTGTCTACTGTCTGGGGCCGAAGCATCTCCAAGAATCCTGTAGCGTTTGCCACGCCTTTTCCTCTCGCGTCCTCCAAGAGAGGAAAAATAAGTTGATTTTGAAAGGGCTAATTACCCCTTCCTTTGAGGAAGCCCTATCTTCTTCTTCTTCACCTTCGAGGAAGAAAAAATCTTCGGCTCCGACCAGTCCGTCGGATCCGGCAGCAAAAAAGTCACGGCAGGCTTTTCCGTCGGCTCCACGGACTTCGGAGCCGAGGTCGGAACGGTCTGCCTCGATGTCTCCAGCTTCAACTCCTCTGGCTTCGGAGTCGAGAGCTCGGGCGTCGAGAGGCGAGTCATCTCCATCGGCTCCACTGCCTTCGGAGCCGATGGGGGTTGCCCGCTCAGACTCTTCCCCTTCGGTGCCGAAGTCCACATCGACTCCGAGGGAAATTGCAGTGGTAGTGGAATCTCCCTCGGCGCCGATACTTCTCAAACCTATACGGAGCCGGTCCCCCAGTCTTTCAGAGCCGGTGGAGAAGTCGACTCGGACCCGGTCGGTCTCTTCTCGGCCGTCGAGGATGTCCGATTCGGATTTAGACAGGGTGCTTCAAAGGCTTTTTCAGTCTCCAGTCTTTGCAAAGTTGATCTCGGCTCCAGCCCAGTCGGCTCCGGAGCCGATCTCCCATCCTGTTATCTCGATTCCTCCTCCAACAGCTTCGGCACCGTTGGAGTCGGTGTTGGTGGAGCCGGTGGAGGTTATCGGGTCGGTTCCGACCCTAACTCAAACCACATCCTTTGGGTCGGGGTTCGGTACGCGGACCTCCTCTGTCGGCCCCGGGGGGGACGCTTCGGGACCGATCCTTTCGGTTCCGAGCCTCCCTCTCGGTGCGTCGGCTGCGGGGGTTCCGACTGCTGTTGTGGCCTCGGGGGTTGAACCATCCCAGGACTCTGGGGGTCCCGCCTTCGAGGCCATGAGGAGTGCCTTGGCCAAATCCTCTGTGGCCACTTCTACCATCTCACCACCACCTTCCCTTGGCATGGAGACTGGCGCCTTTGCAATCCCCCTGTCTCATGACAGCGGAGCCCCTGGGCCTGAGGTTACCCCCATTGGGGGTTCCCTTCTTCCTGGTGGTCCCTCCGAAACGCTTTCGGAAGAACCTCCGAGGAAGAAACAGTGTAAGAGGAAACACGTCGACTCCCCTGATGAGTCTCTCACCTCGGATACCGACCTCGACGATGCGGAGGGGTCCCCCAAGTCGTCCTCGGATGATGTCTCCTTTGTGGACATCTTGGAGATCCTTAAGCAACGAGGTGACTGGCAGTCCAAACCCCCTTCTGCTGAGGAGTCGGTTTTCCTCAAGGCCTTCGGGGCTCAGCCCTCCGCCTCCTGGGTGTCTCCGCCCTTCGATGAGCTTCTGGATTTGATCTCTCGAAGGGCGTGGGAACACCCGGATTCTGTGGAACCGGTGCCAGCTCGCCCCAATAAATTCCTTTCGGCTCCCCCGGATAAGGACTTTCTCTCGAAAGGCGTGGCTGTAGATGCCATGGTGGTGGCATCTGCCACCCAGCAAGATGTGGCAGAGGCTTCAACGTCCGTTCATCCTCCTAATAAGGAGTCTAGGAGCATGGATTGGTACGGCAAGCGTACCCTTTCTTCAGCGGCCTTTACATTAAGGTCTCTGAACTACTTGACACATTTCACCAGACTGCAGAGGGATCTGGTCAAGGAGCTTTCGGATACCCTCTCTGGTAACTTACCTGAGCAGTTGGCCCAGACGGTTAACTCCCAGTTGGCTACCCTGTCCTCATTATCCAACTCGTCCATGAGGCTCATTTCTTATGCAGCCGAAGGAGCGAGCAGAGCGGCTGGAACAGGTGTTGCTCTATGGAGACAAGCCTGGCTACGCCTGTGTCACTTTGCGGAGGCCTTTAAGTCTTCCTTTGCCGACGCCCCCTTTGATGGGTCCTCACTGTTTGGACCTAAGGTAAAGGACACATTGACTCGCTGCGAACAGGAGGGTAAGACTTTAACTGCCGTAGGGGCCTGGTTTTCCACTCCCTTCAGACCTTATCCCAAGGCTCGAAGAGGGGGGGAAATGTGGTTCTGTAAGTCTCAAAAGCCTTACTCGTCACAGCAGAGCGATTCCCCTTCTAGAGGCAGAGGAGGGGGAAATTTTTCAGGGAGACACCGTCCCAGAGGCGGCGGAGGCCCCCGCAACACTGGAGACCACGAGTCCTTTCGTGGCTCCTCCTCCTTCCAGCATCCCTGAAGGAGTACCCGACTGTGCTACTCCGGAGCCAGTCGGGGGTCGTTTTTCGAGACACCTAAAGGCCTGGGAAAATATCACTCAGGACCAATGGGTGCTTCGAATCATCGCCGGAGGTTACACCATTCCCTTTTCTCAACCCCCCCCCCACCAGTCCAAAGAATCCCGGACCCGCCACCCAGTCAACGGGATCATGCAGCCAGTGAAATATCAAAGCTGCTTCAAAAAGGAGTCATCCAACCTGTCCCCGCAGACCAGGCCGGATCAGGGACTTACTCAAGATTCTTTTTGGTACCAAAAAAGACCAGGGACTTGAGACCCATTTTGGATCTTGGCAAATTAAACCGATTTGTCAAAAAGTCCAAATTCCGGATGGTCACTTTGCAATCCATTCTCCCGCTTTTGGAGAAAGGTGTTTGGATGTGCTCCATAGATCTCAAAGACGCCTACTATCACATTCTGATAGATCAGGCATCGAGGAGACACTTACGCTTCAGCCTAGGAGACAGTCATTTCCAGTTCCGAGCACTGCCCTTTGGTCTCACCACAGCCCCCAGGGTGTTCACCAAATATTTGGCGGTGGTGACTGCTCACCTGAGAAGTCTAGGATTCCAGGTGTTTCCATACCTAGACGACTGGCTCCTAACTGCCACCTCCAGGCATCTACTCTTGGAAAATCTAGCAGCCACTATCACTCTAGGCAACTCCGTAGGAATCACCTTCAATTGGTCAAAATCTGTATTGCTGCCATCTCAGCGTATTCTCTTTATTGGTGCAGAAATAGACTCAAGGCAGATGCGAGTCTATCTCCCTGTGGAAAGGATAGCAACGCTCCAGTTTCAGGTTCAGGCATTGCTCCTCACACGTCGTGCTCCAGCGAGAATGGTCCTGCAGCTGTTGGGTTCCATGGCAGCCACCATTCTTCTGGTCCCCTTGGCAAGGTTGCACATGAGGATTCTCCAGTGGCTCCTATCAGTCCAGTGGTCTTATCAAGACCTTCCCCTCAGTCACCACATATTGATCACAGAGACGTGCAAACAGGATCTTCGTTGGTGGCTTCTTTCCTCCAACCTGAATCTAGGGCGACCCTTCGTTCCCCCACTCCCCGCTGCCACGTTGACTATGGACGCCTCCCAGACAGGGTGGGGGGGACATTATCTGGACAGGTCGGTCCAAGGCACGTGGCACTCTGACGAGACTCTTCTCCACATCAATATCCTGGAGATGAGGGTGGTGCTTTTAGCGTTGCAAGCACTGCACGATCACCTCCCCCAGGGTACGATTGCCATTCAGTCCGACAACATGTCGGTAGTCTGGTACTTAAACAAGCAAGGAGGAACCAGGTCTTACCCCCTTTGCAGAGAAGCCATGAAGGTATGGGATTGGGCGATTGCTACCAAGCGTTTCCTAGTGGCAACGCACATTCCGGGGAAATCCAACGTGATAGCCGACAGACTGAGCAGAACTATTCTCTCCCCTCACGAGTGGTCCTTGAACGACAGAGTGGTAGCGCAGATTTTCACGAGATGGGGAGTTCCTTGTTGCGATCTCTTCGCAAGTCCCCTCAACGCGAAATGCCAGCACTTCTTCACTCTCACCCCAGTTCCGGGGGAGATCCCCAAGGACACTCTAGTCCACGTTTGGCCCCCCGGTCTGCTATACGCCTTTCCACCGGTTCCCCTTCTCCCCAAGGTGATTCGGAAGGTGATTCGCTTGGGAAGCAAAATGATACTAATTGCCCCATACTGGCCTCGTCAAGTCTGGTTCCCCTTTCTTCACAAATATGCATTGGAGGGTCCCTGGTTCCTGGACCAAGTTCCAGACCTTTTGACGCATCAGTCAGGACAGCTCCATCAGTCCCTTCATTCATTGAAGTTAGCAGCTTGGCTACTCCTCTTCCAACCATAGTTAGGAGCCATTTTTTCGCCCCTGAAGTCATGCATATTTTGTCTTCGGCCCACAAGACTTCTACTAAAAAGATATATAGCAATAAATGGAAGAGGTTTGCTATTTGGGCCCAACTCCGAGGATTAGACCCTATGACAGCCTCGGTGTCAGAGGTACTGAAGTTTTTAGCTTCCCTATTCAACCAAGGTTGCTCAGTGTCTACCATCAAAGTGCAATTGGCGGCTATTTCCAATTTTCATGAGAGCGTAGAACCACCTTTAATGAGCAACAAGTTGTGCAAAGCCTTTATTAAAGGAGCTTGGCTTCTACGACCCCCTATTTCTCAACCTGCACCTCCGTGGGACCTTAACGTGGTGTTAGGTGCATTAACCTCATCTCCCTTTGAGCCGGCAGCAACCTGTGATCTAAAATTTCTTTCTTGGAAGACTGCTCTTCTAGTTGCTATTACATCAGCCAGGTGAGTTTCAGAACTTCAAGCCCTATGTGTCAAACCACCTTACCTGGTATTTCACAAGGATAGAGTATCTCTTAGACCAAACCCATCTTTTATACCAAAGGTGTGTTCTAACTTTTCTTTACAACAATCACTAGAACTACCGGTCTTTTTCCCTAAGTATTCGAACAGAGCTGAATATACTTTTCACAGCTTGGACGTACACAGACAATTACGTTTCTATTTGGATAGGACACACCAAGCACGAAAATCAGATCAACTGTTTGTGTCCTTTTCGGATAGTAAATTAGGCAAAGCCATCACAAAAGTCACTATTGCCAAGTGGATCAGGGACTGTATCAATCATATTTATCTCATTTCAAATAAGGAACTTGTAGTTCCAGTGAAAGCTCATTCTACTAGGGCTATGGCCACTTCGGCAGCCTTTCATTCCAAGCTCTCTATTAGTGACATTTGTGCGGCTGCTACGTGGTCTTCTTCACACACCTTTATTTCTCACTACAAATTGGATGTGGCATCTAGGGGTCGAGCTTCCTTCGGTTCCACGGTTCTCAGGAGTGTTTTCCAGTGAGCCACCCAGGAATTAGGTGCTAGGGACGCTGTCCCATCTGTAGAGAATGTAGGCGAGATAGGATCACATTACATCTTTTAGTTATGTACTTACCATAACTTTAGATGTATGGGATCCATCTCGCCTACATTCCTAATAACCCACCCTCCTTCCCCCTGCCTCGTAGACCAGGAGAGACCGGACGATCCGAAATTGAACTTCTTTCCTCTCTTGAAAGACCTGAGAATGTTATAACAATAGTCTGTTTCTGTGAGCATGTGTGCGGACAAACAAGATCTGGGGAAGCAGTAGTGGTGTATCCTGGGATATGAGGTAACTCAGCCAATAAGAGACTGCATTCTATTGTATAGCGGCCGAGTCGGAGCCGAGGATCGGCCCCAAACCCATCTGTAGAGAATGTAGGCGAGATGGATCCCATACATCTAAAGTTATGGTAAGTACATAACTAAAAGTTTTAGGGATACCATCTCGTTAAGACCTGTTGCATATGATGCAGCTAGTTTTATTTGCCACGTAGTCTTCCTTTCCTCTATATAATTCCTATAGTACCCCCCCCGCAGGGTTTGGTCTTATTCGCTCCACAATACCAAAAAAAACTGAACAAAATTTGCACATACTAGTGTTTATATAGGACATTATTTGTATTCTTAATAGCAATCTGACACTGGGTGCTCATATATCCTGTCCCTATGACGCCTTTCCGTCTTACTTATATAGTAAGCTGGACAGGTTTCATAAATTGCCATTTAAATCACCCCTGATGTTTGACAATTGCCCTTTTCAAAAAACTCTTTAGACTTTAAAGTGTTTTGTAAGGTTAATGTGTTCTTAACTTGAATATACTTGCATTGTGCACAAGCACCACATCTTGTGGTACAAACATTAACGAAGTGAAGTACCAAACTGCCAGAGCCACGGATGTCAAAACCAAAGTTTTTAATGTTAAATCCACAAGTACACACAGAAATCAATCCCAAACACATAAACGCTTGATTACAAAAATGATGATCTGAAGAAGTCAGTTTGTACAAGACGAAAACGCATTTTTGTAATCAAGCGTTTATGTGTTTGGGATTGATTTCTGTGTGCACTTGTGGATTTAACATTAAAAACTTTGGTTTTGACATCCGTGGCTCTGGCAGTTTGGTACTTCACTTCGTTTCTTGGTTTTAGTGTACCAAAGTTCGTTTTGGATTTTGTGGTACAAACATTACCTACTGACTCACTTTTTTTTATAAGTTCAAAACCCCCTTTAAGGTCGAGCCCTGAGATTAAAAAAGTGAAAAAGATTTTTGAAAACAATTGGTCCATTCTCAAAAACAATCCCAAAATCCTTTCAGTTGTTGGGCATGAACCCACTTTTGTATACAAAACAGGGCTCAATAAAAACAGCTTGTACTGCTGACTACAAGTGATTCCTGCTGCTGACAGTGTGTATGTATATATATATATATATATATATATATATATATATATATATATATGTTTTATATATATATATATATATATATATATATATATATGTTTTATATAAATATATATATATATATATATATATATATATATATATACATATATATATATATATATATATATATATATATATATATACATACACATGGGTCTAGGACATTTCACTGAATGCACATTTCACTGAAAGTTAAATTAGTGTGCACGTTTCACTGAAAACTCAATTCGCTAAAACACATTTAACTCAAAGTTATATATGGCCTTTTCCCCACTGTAGTGTGGCTCTGGAGTTAGTATATATAGTAAGGGTGTGGGGGGGCACTGCCCCCCACATCGGGGGGTGTAGCCCCCCACATATTTTAAATATTTTGAACTATATACATTGATACTTGCAATTCCAATATATTTCCGAACATAATATATACTTAAAATATGTGGGGGGCTATGCCACCCACACCCCCTGATGTGGGGGGGGGCGATGCCCCCCACCTCCCTTACTATATATACTAACTCCAGGGTCGCACTACAGTGGGGAAAAGGGCATATATAACTTTCAGTGAAAAGTGTTTCAGTGAATTGAGTTTTCAGTGAATTGTGCTTTCAGTGATTTGTGTTCAGTCATTTGAGTTTCAGTGAAATGTGCATTCAGTGAAATGTCCTAGACCCATATATGTGTGTGTGTGTGTGTGTGTGTGTGTGTGTGTGTGTGTGTGTGTGTGTGTGTGTGTGTGTGTGTGTGTGGTTTTCTGTCAAAATCTAGAATGTAGGTTCAGCAAGCACGGGTATGTCGAACATCAGTTGGCTGATTCCCATGTTGCTGAATGTTAACTGAGCAAGAGTCCTTCTCAGCGAATACCACTGTGCATTCTCTGATAAACTGATAAACTGATGCGGAATAAGGTGAAGTCCCAAGACTGGAAAAGCTCCCTTATCAGCCTCAACAAAAAGCTGAGATCCCTCCTCAAATCCTATAAAGCTAGCTATGAAAACAGAATTGCAGCAGATAGTAAAGACAACCACAAGGCCTTCTGTAGTTATGTAAAGAATCTCCACAGCAATACCCAGATTTGCACTGAGCTACTGCACAATGCTACCTCCCATACCGAGCCAACAGATATTGCCAATATACTGGCAGACAGATTCAGTGCCAACTTTACCCCTCTCTCCCCCACCAAAGGACCAATCACAATACCAGTAGATTGCCAGGTACCCAGTATTACTGCTGCACAGGATAAAACAGCACTGTCCAAGGCCAAGTATACAGCATCTATGGGACCTGGCAATATCCCTGGCTGTGTTCTACGTGAAGTACAGAGTGAACTGGCACCTCACCTGTGTGCCCAGTTCTGTCACAGCCTCACCTCAAGCTTTATTCCTACTCAGTGGCGCACTGCTACAGTGATCCCTCTCTACAAAGGATGAGTGACTACAGACCCTGGGAACTATCGCCCCATTAGCCTGACGAGTCTGATATACAAAGCTATGGAACGCATCATCATGGACCTAATAAACAAGGATATAGGGAATCTCCAAACTCTGGATCCCACACAGTTTGGTTTTGTGAAGGGTAGATCATGCCTGCTCAACCTGGTCGATTTCTTTGAGTCAGTCTCCAGAGCTGTGGGTGAAGGCAAGGTGGTTCATACAGCCTACCTTGATCTGGCCAAGGCCTTTGATACTGTTCTTCACTCAGGAATTGTAGAAAAACTCACTAAGCTAGGCATCAGCTCCTATATAACTAGGTGGATTGCAAACCGGCTCACAGATAGAACCCACAGTGTGAAAGTAGCTGACTCCAAGTCAGATGCCTACCAGTCATGAGTGGAGTCCCACAGGTTTGGTCCTTGGTCCTCTCCTGTTTGGTATCTACTTCTCTGAAGTCCAGGCCAACACAAAGGGACTCTGGCTGACAAAATTTGCAGACGATTTCAAGTTGGGAGCTATTATTAACTCCCCAAGTGATGTTGACATCCTACAGAAAGGCCTCACTGAGACCAACAACTGGTGTCAGAACCATGGCATTAAGCTCAGTGCCAAAAAATGCGTCATCCCCTTTGGGAAAAACCCAGTTCCCATGAATTATCACATTGATGGTAGTCCACTGAACACAGAAGGCATTATAAGAGATCTGGGAACACAGGTTGACAGCAACTTCCCTTTTGACCACCACATTGCCATTGTGGTCCGAAAGTCTTTCTATGTGGCACATCTCATTAATAAGGGTTTTGCATCCAGGAAGAAAGAGGTCATTGTCTTTCTCTACTCTTCTGTCATTAGGCCAGTCATCGAGTACAATGTCCCATTTGGCATGTACCTCACTAGACACCTGCAACAACCGGAGAGGCCGCAAATGTACCTCACAAAGAGGATCCTAGGCCTTAAACACATCCAGTATGGACAGACTCAAAAAACTCCCAACTATTCTCTGTCTCATATCGGCTACTTGGAGGCAATCTCTGCTTGACTTACAAAGCCATGTCTGACCCAGCTCTGTTAGAAATGCTACATCTAAAGAAATCCCAATCCTGCCACACCACACACTCCAGAGACCTCAACCTCATTACCACAATCAACAGAGCAAGCTGGAGGAACAGGTTCATAACCCAGAGACTGCCCATGCTATGTAATAGACTTCCCATACATGTCAAACAGAGCACCTCACTAGCGCTCTTCAAGAGAAATCTTGATGAGTGGATGGGAAATAGAAAATTCACCCTGGGGATCGCAACAGTGGCTCTTCTCGACAGAGACACTGGGAACTATGGTCGGGTGGCATGATGCCAGGGTAATCCTATGGGCTAGGCTTGTAAAGGCTCCAGGGCCATTAGCTTAGTACATTCCTATGAACTTATAAGATCTCGGTGTTATGAGTAGAAATCGTGGTACAGTGCAGATTGGGAAATTCATCCCTTTCCTCACTGTAGTGCAATCTCGATGTTAGAATATATAGTTATCAGGGGGCGTGAGAGGGCGCAGATCCAAAAGGGAGGTGCAGGGCCCCCCCCCCTGCAAAAAAGCAAATTCCAGGGTAGGACCTAGACTTACCTTAGCACCTATACAGACATCTCATTCGATATGTGGCAAAAGTGTCGAATCTGCTGAATTCATTCATCAGATTAGACATTTTCACCAAATTATTATGCATGAATTCGACATTGTCTTTTGACGTTAAATATTTTTTTTTTAACGTCAAGACTTTGATAGTAAACCTATATATATATATATATATATATATATATATATATATATATATATATATATATATATATATATATATATATATATATATATATATATACATACACACACACGCAAACACACACACAAAAACACACACACACACACACACACACACACACACACACACACACACACACACACATTGGCACATCCAACATTAGGTAAATCTGCAAACATAATCTGAGGTATGTTAGGCGTTTTTGCATTATGGGTGAGGGAGGAGGTTGAGAGGTTTTTGGTTACCAATAGTTTTATAGGATCATAGGAAGTTACTAGGCTAATGGCCCTAGGGCTCTTACAAACCTAGCCAAGTTACCCTTGTTTCCACGATAAGCATCTGTTGCCCCTGTCTGAGAGAGACACAGGTAGAACCCTCAAGGTGAATTTACAGTTACCCATCCAGTTGTCCAGGTTGTGTTTGAAGAGGGCCAATGAGGTGTTCCGTTTGACATGAAATGGGAGTCTGTTCCAAAGGTGTGGTAACCTCTGGGAGACAAATCTGCTCCTCCAGCAGGTTCTATTAATACCATATACCATGGCAAGGTCTTTAGAAAGAGTAATCAGTGTGCCATTTGACTTGCAGATATGCATCATTTCCAGTAAAGCAGGATCAGAGATTGCCCCATATGCAAGGCAGAGTAGTTTGTATGAAACAGAATAAAGTAACAGTGATTCTTCTGACTTTGTGTTTTCACACTGGGACAGCTGAAATTTAGTTGTTACTCAGTTTGCAGCCATCTTGTAAGTCTAAGTTTGAACTAAAAGTCCTGACCTGGAAAACTATCTTTTTGCTTGCTATTACTTCTGCCAGAAGAGTATTGGAATGCCAGGTCCTGTCTACGGACCAATCCTTCCCTTCTACATAAGGTGGTGTCAGCATCCAATATTAATCAGGTTATCAACTTTCCAGTCTTTACAAATTTCTCAAATAAAGGAGAATATGTGTTACACTTATTAGATGTTCACTGACAGTTACGTTTTTATTTTCAAAGAACCAAAAATTTGAGGAAATGAGAACAGTTATTTGTTTCATTTTTGAAATCAAAATTAGGCAAACCAATTTCTGAAGTAACTTCAGCTAAATGGTTGACTGACTGTATTATTTTTGTATCCAAAAAAGTGGGTTTGCCTCTACCAAAACCATCATAATCCTATTCCACTAGATCAATGGAAACTTCTTCAGCCTTTTTGTCTAGAAATTCCTTGGATGATATTTGTGCAGCTGCAACATGGGCTAATTCTCATTCCTTTATTGCTTATTACAGATTAAATCTGGTCTCTAGTGGAATAGGAGATGCAATTACATTAGGAACCTAGAGTCCAAGCTCTCTCTCCCTCAAGCCAGTATATCTGGCACTGAAAAGGTTGTCAGCAGAATCACTACAACTCAAACACCACCCACACCTACACAACACACACCTACATATGCGAAGGTCCTCCACATAAACATATCCAAACAAAGGAGACCTCAGAGGCAAAAACACACACGATCACCACAGCCCTCCACACCACATAGCATGCATAGTCCACAAACCTGTGCCTCACAACCACTAAGGATTCACCATAAACCCAACATTCATAGAGACTCATTGTGAGATACACAGATGTACCTGTCACCAGGCTGGATAAGGAGAAAGTCACAGTTAGTTGTCTGTCAGGTGCCAGAATCCACCATATCACACACGCACTCATGTCTCTCAACAACAGGTACTGTTATGACTCTGTCATAGTCCATGTTGGCATGAATGACTTGAGACGTACCTCTCTGGACTATATGAAGAGACATGATTGAGCTAGTTGATTATGTGTCTCAGGCAGTTATGTCCCTAGCCTTAAGCAGCATTCTACCATCACCCAGAATGATGCCTCAATAAAAGCAGAAAATGATTGGCTTTAACAATTGGCTTAGTTTCTGGTGTCATTCCAGGGGGATCCAGTACCTGACATTCTGGGAAAATATGATTGACAGACCACGATGCTTTGCCAGAGATGGCCTGCATCTGTCTTACCTGGGCTTCAGGCTTCTGGCAAAGGCTCTTGCCTCCCCTATAGTGCCTTTTTTAGGAAAAGTGATGAGGTTAAAACTACCAACATAAAAATTTCAACAAAACACAAATTAAAGGTCATGCTGCTAAACGCTAGGAGTCTAAACATGAAACTGCACTCATTGCAAGCATTCCTAACCCTGGAAAATGCTGACATCTGTGCAGTCACAGAAACCTGTTTGAAAGCTGCAGAGATCACCCTAGCCTTACCTGGTTACTCATCCTATCATACATTCAGACCCCAAACTGTGGGCAGTAAAGTCAAAGGAGGTGGAATTTCAATATACATTAAAGACATACACACCTCCAGGCTGGTCAAACAGTATGACGCACAGGAGACACGCCAGGTGCAGTTAACCATTGACAAGACCCCTATTCAAATCATAGCTAGCTACCGGCCCCCAAGTCTGACTCAAGATGCCCAATCCGCCTATTTGGACCTGTTCTAATCTATCAAGATTCAACCCTTTACCCTGATCCTGGGTGACTTTAACTTCCCAAACATAGACTGGAAGAACTACTCATGCCAAAACACAAATGCCCAGAGATTCCTTGATTTTGTTAATGCAAATACCTTGGAACAGCTAGTCAATACCCCCACAGGGGGTGATAATATCTTGGACTTGGTATTAACCAACATGAGTAACCACTGCAGCATCCCTATATCTTCCTCCCTGGTAAGATCCGACCACAAAGTGGTCACTTTTGAAGTCACCATCTCCCCCAACCCCCCCCCCCCAGTTAGGATCAGACATAAAAACTTCTCCAAAGCTGATTACAGCCTCCTGAGGGATTGTATAAGCAGCTTCACAGCCTCCTCCCCCTCTGTAGGAACTGGCACCAATATCCAAAACTACACCAAAGCACTATATGAGCATTTATATAGTTGTATGGAATCAGGAATACCCGACAGGACTAAATCATCCTCTGCAAGGTACAGTAAACCTGTCTGGTGGACATCTTTAATAAATAAACTCTTTAACAAAAGGAAACAATTGCTGTCCAAGACCAAGAAGGAGCAGGTGCCCAATTGGAAGCAATGTCTCCTTAGCCTGAACAAGCAGTTAAGAGCATTAATGAAATCCTCCAAAGCAAACTTCGAGTTCAAATTAGCCACATCTACTAGAGACAACCATAAGGCCTTCTTCACATATGTCCGCAACCTCAAAGGAAGCACACAGATCTGTCTAGAACTGGTGGTCAAATACACCACATATACAAATGCCGTAGATCTAGCAAACTTGCTGGCTGACAGATTCAGCGAAAACTTTATCCCTCTCCCCCCCCCATCAGTAAATCAGGACATCTGCAGTACCTGTCCCCTTATATCTAGGGAACAGGTCATCACTGCCCTCTCAAAGGCAAATACAGCCTCCACGGGACCCGATAAAATCCCAGGCTGCATCCTACATGAACTCAGGCAGGAACTTGCAGCACCATTAGGCACTCTATTCAACCAAAGCCTGAGTACTGGCTTCATCCCAGCTGACTGGAGGACAGCCACTGTCATGCCTTTACATAAAGGTGGAGTATCCACTCATCTGGGAAATTATAGATGCATCAGCCTAACTAGCCTGATCTGCAAGGCCATGGAACGGATTATCATGGACCTCATTAACAAGGACATTGGCAACCTCCAAACACTTGATCCCAAACAGTTTGGCTTCATTAAGGGGAGGTCATGTCTGCTAAATTTGGTCGACTTCTTTGAGACAGTCACCAAAGCCATGGATGAGGAGAAGACAGTGCACACAGCCTACCTTGACCTGGCCAAAGCCTTTGACACTATTCCTCACTCGGGCATAATAGATTAACTCTCTCAACTAGGCATCAATCCATATGTTACCAGATGGGTAGCAAACTGGCTCACTGATAGAACCCACATAGTCAAAATAGGGGAAGCCACCTCAAGCAGTAGACCCGTAACAAGCGGCGTACCCCAGGGTTTGGTCTTGGGGCCTCTGTTATTTGGGATATACTTTTCTGAGGTGCAGATCAAAACCAGTGGCCTATGGCTGACCAAGTTTGCAGATGACTGCAAGCTGGGTGCTGTCATCATTTCTCCTAATGTTGTGGACATCCTCCAAGAGGGTCTCACTCAGACAAATGACTGGTGCCAGAAACATGGCCTCAAGCTGAATACCAAAAAAGTCATCATCATCCCCTTTGTGGAGAGTGACGTCCCCACAAATTATCACATTAATAACAACGTCCTAAGCACTCAGTCAGTCGTGAGGGATTTGGGCACCCAGGTTGATAGCAACCTGACTTTTGACCACCCTATTGCTTCCGTGGTATGGAAAGCCTTCTACATGGCCCATCTCATAAGTAAGGGTATCTCATCCAGGGACAAGGAGGTTATAACATCCCTGTATTCTTCCCTTATAAAGCCCATTATTGAGTACAACACACCTTTCGGCATGTACCTCGCAAAGCACATGCAGCAGTTGGAGAGACCACAGAGGTTCCTCACCAGGAAAATCCAGGGCCTCTAACATCTACCATACACAGATAGGCTAAAAGCCCTATCCCTCTACTCAGTTTCATATAGACTCTGAAGAGGTGACCTCTGTCTGGCATACAAGGTGATCATGGACCCCACCTTGATGGGACTACTGCATATCTGCAAGTCAAGCTCCACTCGAGTAACCCACACGTGCAGCCTTCACCTGGTATGTGACATCAACAAGACTTGTTGGCGGGACATATTTGTACCCCAGAGACTCCCTCATCTATGGAATAGACTCCCTCTCCACATCAAGCAGAGTACTTCTTTAACCCTTTTTAAGCACAACCTGGATAACTGGGTGGGAAAAAGAAAATATACCCCTGGGATTCCACCCATGTCCCTGCTGGACAGGAGCATTGGGTGCTGATTTGTCTAAACATGGGCTGAACTCTTGGCTAGGCTTCTAAGGGCCTCAGGGCCAGTAGCCTAGTAACCTCCTATGATCCTAGCGGAAGTGAAGCCTTTGGTTCACTTGTGTTCAGGAAGATCCTTCCCTAGAGTCCTCCGAGGATTTAGGTAGCTGAGGACTGTGTCCCAGCTATTGAGGAATGAATGAAAATAACGTCAGATAAAAAAGTTATATATTCACCATAACATTCTATCTGTGTTGTCCATTTTCATTCTTCCTCAACTTCCATCCCCCCAACTCCCCTTCTTGTTTGACTCTTGGAAAGATTGAAAGATGCTGTAGGAATTGCTGTTCCTTTGTTTGAGTCCCAGATTCTGTTATACTATCATTTCTTTCTGCTTGGCAGAAATAAGAGGCAGCAAACAAGACCTGAAGTATGTTAGGTGACTAGGGCATTATGGGTAAAGGGAGGAGCTCAAGAGTTTCAGTTTACTGCAAGCCGGAGAAGTGGCCTAGTTGGATCAAAGGACTTGATCTGAACCACCAGGTGAGGAAGAGGAAAAATGGACAACACAGATAAAACATTATGGTGAGTAAATAACTTTTTCCCCTCTTATTTTGGACTGGCGATCACTTGGTCCAAATGCTGCTTTCGTCATGACATGAAATTTATATATAACTGGCAGTTAGGAAACATGGCTCCTAAAAACGAAGGGGGTTCCTTTCCTGAAGCTGATAATCTTTAATATTATTTTGCCATAATAACTAATTCTGTGGGAGGGAGGAAAAACTCACTGCAAGACATTTTATGTCTGCCTGCTTGCTTGTTAGAGCAAGAAGGATTTCACTTAATGACTTTATTCATGAATTAAAGATTTGCATAATATATATGTCCATTACCACTTAGGTTTTGAGTTTAAGATCAAAGTCCTTTTCAAAGAATGTTTGGGAAAAGATAAAAATTGTAAGCATTGTCTCTCAAATAGCTGGTTAGTTGCATTATTTTACATGCCAGAAACCTGAATCCTTCACTAGGGTGGGAGGACAGTGGGGATATCAGCATTCTCCTTTTTTAGTACATGCACTATGTGTGGTATACCGTGACCTAATGTACTCTGACATCACTCAGGGAGTTCTGTGTTTTTTTGTTTTCAAGCCAGCCAGAATATTAGGAATGTATGTTGAACTACACAAGAACGCACAAAGGACCTGTTTCTAGTTCTTTGAAGGCATGGCTTGCTTGTGTTTGTAAACAAAAATGGGAGAAAGCTAAAGATGCCATACATACTTTTTGAAAAGCATCTGATGTCTTTGCATAGTTGTAACAATCAGATTTCTCTTTGATGTAGGAGCTAGGAGCAGCTAGACACCTGTAGTCTGAGTGCATTTTTGTCATGGGGCAGTTTGATAATTCTAAATTATCACCACTTCTACTCTGAATCTGGCTTGGGAATGTGACAAGAATGCTGCGCTTATTGTGTGGATAGAACTTTAACTGTCCATGGGATGTCATATAAATCTGAGATTAGGACCGTTGTCTGGCTTTAAAATGTGCAATCTAGAAGGCACCATTACTGCTGTAGTTATTTTATTATTTATTTATTTATTTTAATTTTATTTTATTTTACATTTAACCGGGAAAGTTTTCAGCAGAGGCCTGGGGAGAAAAGCTCCAGACATACATTACATGGATACATACAGTGAAATATTACAAAATGGACATTTGTTCAACAATAGATGCACACATGTTCAAGATTTTCTAGAATACACACAGGAAATATTTAGAAATTATTAACTTTTAAGGGAGAACACATACATTATTAGTAGTTAACATAGATTTTAGTAGTACATGGTTGTGCCAAGTTATCATCCTTACTTTAGCACTTTCTAGTAGGTAAGAGACATGTAATCAGTTTCCCACTCAGATAATGAATCAGAGTGATACAATGAAAGTTTCTACATCTCCCAAGGTTTTCATTTATAGATAGTATTTATAGGTTCATAGGTTCATAGGTTGGTACTAGGCTATCAGCCCTAGGGCCTATACAAGCCTAGCCATAACAATTCCCTGGCTATTTCTTCCCGCATTATTTACTTTCCTGGACCCCTGTCTAGCAGGGCGACTGACGTGATCCCTGGGGTGAATTTTCTTTCTCCCATCCAATCGTCAAGGTTCCTCTTGAAGAGGTCCAAAGAGGCACTCTGCTTGACATGTATGGGCAATCTATTCCAGAGTCTGGGGAGTCTCTGGGTCAGGAACCTATCCCTCCAGCATGTTTTGTTTATTGTGATGACAAGGTTTAGATCCCTGGAGTGTAGCTCTGAGAGATTGGGATTTCTTTAAGTGTAGCATGTCCAACAGCTCTGGGTTTGACATGGCCTTGTATGTTAAGCAGAGATCGCCTCTGAGTAGATGATATGTGACAGAGTATAGCTGGAGTTTTATAAGGCGGTCAGCATAGGGCATCTGCTTTAGGCCTGTGATTCTTTTAGTGAGGTATTTCTGAGGCCTTTCCAGTTGTTGCAGATGTCTTGAGAGGTACATACCAAATGGGGCGTTGTATTCTATAATGGGTCTAATGAGGGATGAGTACAGTGGGACAATGACCTCCTCTTTTCTGGATGCAGAGCCCTCCATGATGAGGTGTGCCACATAGAAGGATTTCCTGACTGTTGTGGCGATGTGGTTATCGAAGGTGAGACCACTGTCCACCTGTGTCCCTAAGTCTCTTATCACACTTTCTGTGTTTAGTGTACTGCCACCTATATGGTAATTCATGGGTACATGTTTTTCCCAAAGGGGATAACAATACATTTCTTGGCATTGAGCTTGAGCCCATGGCTCTGGCACCAAGCATCTGTTTCTGTAAGGCCCTTTTGTAGAGTATCCACATCATTTGGGGATTCAATAATGGCTCCCAGTTTGCAGTCATCTGCAAACTTTGTTAGCCAGAGTCCCTTAGTGTTGACCTGTACTTCAGAGAAGTAGATGCCAAACAAGAGCGGCCCCAGGACTGAACCCTGAGGTACTCCACTTGTCACTTGTCTAGAGCTGGATTTGGAGTCGGCCACTTTTACAGTGTGGGTTCTATCAGTAAGCCATTTAGCAACCCATTGAGTGACATAGGGATTAATGCCCAACTTAGTAAGTTTATCTATGATTCCAGAGTGGGGGATGGTGTCAAAGGCCTTGGCAAGGTCTAGATAGGCTGTGTGGACCACCTTACCCTTGTCCATGGCTCTGGAGACTGATTCAAAGAAGTCAATCAGGTTTAGGAGACAAGATCGGCCCTTCACAAACCCAAACTGGGTGGGGTCCAGTGTTTGAAGGTTGCCAATGTCTTTGTTTATAAGTTCCATGATAATACGCTCCATGGCCTTGCAGATAAGGCTTGTCAGACTGATGGGACGGTAGTTTCCGGGATCCAAGGTGGATCCCCCCTTGTGGATTGGGATAACTGTAGCTCTGCGTCACTCAGTGGGCACGAAACCTGAGGTGAGGCTATGATTAAACATGACACTTAGGTGAGGTGCCAGTTCATATTGTAGTTCATGTAGTACACAGCCCGGGATGTCATCTGGTCCCATGGATGCTGTATTCTTGGCTTTAGAGAGTGCGTTTTGTACCTGTGTGGCCGTTATTACTGGAACTTGGCAATCTTCCAGTATTGAGATGGGCCATTTAGGGGGTGAGAGGGGGGTGAAGTTAGCACTGAATTGATCTGCCAGGATATTGGCAATATCCTTCGGATCAGTATATTTAATGCCATTCTGTTTTAGCTCAGAGCAGATCTGAGCATTGACATTTAGATTCTTGACATAGTTATAGAATGCTTTGTGGTTGTCTTTGGAATCTTTGGCAATTTTATTTTCGTAACTAGCTTTGGAGGATTTTATGAGGCATCTCAGTTTCTTACTGAGGCTAGTAAGGGAGTTTTGCATCCTGGGATTTTCCTCTTTTCTGCAAAAGTTTCTTCCTTTTGTTGTAAAGTTTGTTTATGGCAGGAGACCACCAGATTGGCTTCCTTCCTGTGGATGAGAGCATTTTGGTTCTATTTGGGATGGCACGATTCATGCATGAGTGGATGTGCTCGTACAGTGCCTTAGTGTAGGATTCAGCAGTTGAACTTTCAGTTCCCGTCTGCATGGGTGTCATGAAGTTTGTCACTTCTGACTTGAGTAGCATGAAGTTGGCTTTGGAGAAGTTTTTTATGGTGGTTTCTTTACTGGGGGGTGGGGGTGGGATGTGGATGCTAAGGGTGATTAGCTTATGGTCAGACCTGACTAACGAGGGGGTGACCATAGGTATGGAGCATTGATTTCCCATGTTGGTAATGACCAGGTCTAGGATATTGGAGCCCCTGGTGGGACTATGGATTAGTTGATCCAGGGCATTGGAATTTATGAATTCCAAGAACCGTTGCGCAAAGGTGTTGGGACATGAGTAGTTTTCCCAGTTAATGGCAGGGTAGTTAAAATCACCCAGTATTAGGGTGTTTGGTTCTATCTTAATATTTTCCAGTATGTTTAGAAAGGTGTAGTGAGAATCTTGGGGTATGGTGGGGATCTGTAGCAAGCTACAATTTGGATTGCAGCCTTACCTAGTGTT
>NC_056732.1:1705262539-1705277539 GCF_019279795.1 Protopterus annectens
GCCATCTTTCATTAGTAAGCACATTCCTGTTTTCCCATGTTGCCATGACGAGATTGGCATAGCTGTTTGTGCTTGCCGTCCCCATGGCCACACCATCTTTCTGCTTATATAACTTACCATCAAAACTCAACACATTATTGGTTAAAACTAACTCCATTAATAAGCATATTAGAGCTCTTTTCTTTCCATCACATGTCCCTTCTTCCAGCAAATATTGTCTTAACAATTCTAATCCGGTTGTATTCGGAATACAAGTAAACAACGAGCATACATCTAGTGTCACTAATAGACGATCTCCATCATGTCTTTCATATGAATTATTAAACACATATAGGTCCTGCAAGAATTGCTTAGAGTCTCTTAGAATATTCCTGTTCTTATTTACTAACATTCTTAAATTCTTCTCAACATATATGGAGATAGACTCTGTAGACCAGTTACGTCCTAACACTATAGGTCTTAAAGGAGGTTGATATACATCCTTATGGATTTTCGGCAGACCATGTATGCTAGGCACTAGAGGTTCTTTTACCTTAAAGTAATCGTATAGCTCATTTGAGATGATATTATCTAATAAACAATCATATAGTATCCCATCCAATCGTGATAACATCACCTCCATATCAGCTTGGCTGATATTTTCATATACAGAGGTATCCTGTAGCATTTCATACATCACTGTGTCATAATACATTTTATCCATTAAAACTACAGAGCAACCTTTATCTGCTTGCTTAATGATAACATTTTTGTCAGACTGTAATTGTTTTAAAGCATTCCATTCATCCCTGCTAAAATTGGAGAAAGTTTTAGTTCTGTTTTTACCATTCACATTTTCAAATATTTCATTTTCACAAATATTAATAAAAAAATCAATAACTGGATGGCTGGGTGGAATAAATAAACTAGGTTTCTTATATACATTAACATCTTTAGGCTCACCACCCTGATTTTTAAAAAGCATTTTTAGCAAAACATTCCTACCAAACATGTGCAAATCTAAAATGGTATCAGTTACCTCAGTCCGTTGTGATGGAATAAAAGAAAGTCCCCTTTCCAATACATTTCTTTCATGTTCAGTCAGATTCCTTGAGGAAATATTTAAAACTATACTTCCTTTCTCCATGCCTTCTTGGATACACCCAGGGCTGGAGGGCTTGTAGGTATTTTCCTTTTGTTGCGGTTCATGCTGTACGACCTGCCTCTCTGTAATTGTCTCTCTGAAGTATTCAGTTTTATTGGAAACGTGTGAAAAACCTGTTTTGATGTACCTTCTTGTCCATCATTTTGTATTCCTGATGTGGCTTTCTTTTGTTGCACTTCCTCGGTGGACTCCAGCCTTCGCCTCTCTTCCACTTTTCCTCAACAAAAGAAAATAGATCTAATATGCTTATTAATGGAGTTAGTTTTAACCAATAATGTGTTGAGTTTTGATGGTAAGTTATATAAGCAGAAAGATGGTGTGGCCATGGGGATGGCAAGCGCAAACAGCTATGCCAATCTCGTCATGGCCACATGGGAAAACAGGAATGTGCTTACTAATGAAAGACGGCCCCAGATCCAATTTTATAAACGGTTTGTTGATGACCTCTTCCTGTTATGGAGTGGTGATGATGCAACGTTAAAAGAATTCACTACAGAAATTAATAACAGCACTGACTTTCTAAAATTTGAGATGAAATACTCTAGACAGGAAATATAATTTCTTGATGTAATGATTAGTATGGATGATGTGAATGGGATAACCACCAAGTTGTTTAGGACGAAATGCCATAGAAATACTTTACTCCACAGAAGCAGTATGCATCCAGGACATATCTTTAAGAATGTAGTAAAAGGGCAAACCCTTAGGACTTCAAGGCTAACAGCCAGGGATGATGAATTTAAGGAAGAACTAACTAGTCTGAAACGCAGACTTAATGAAAGGGGTTACACTGATAGTATGACCTCAGGTATACTGGATGCATCTACTTCATGGAGAGATAGTATAGGCAAGCCATATTTTTCAATGCCCAATAATGATAGAACAGGTTATGTTCAACATAAAAATGAATCTGTTAGATTCTCTACTTATTTTACCAGTGATGTGAATATAGTAACCAATATGGTAAAAAAAAGAACTGGAATATATTAACACAGAATCCAGAAATCAAACAAGTTGTAGGGAAAATCCAAGTTTTATGTTTAAGAACAGGAAATCTTTAAAAAGGATGTTATGCTATCCACATCGTAATAAGGGACAAGATATGGCAGGAGTAAAAGGGACGGTTCCTTGTGCTAGATGCAATCAATGCATATACATAAATCATGAGAATGTATTTACACATCCAGACACTAAGCGAATATATGATTTTAGTGTAGCAGCTAACTGTAACACAAACCATGTGGTCTACTTGGCTGTCTGTCAGAAATGCTCTGCATCTTATGTGGGCAAGACTGACAGACAGCTAAGATTTAGAATCAGGGAACACTTATTAAATATTAGGAATGGTGTTGCCACTAATGCGTTAGCCAAACATGTGTCCTCTGAAGGCAATGACCATAATTTTATGTTCTCAGTTATTGAGAGAATTATTCCTAATGAGAGAGGTGGTGATATAAGGAACCATACAGAGACCTCTGAAACTAGGTGGATTATCAGACTAAGAGCTAATAAAGGAAAGGGCCTTAATGATAGGATACCCTTAAAACCAGTTTTGAAGAATAGGAGGTTGTTCAAATGAAATTAAATTATTTTAATGAAAGACATATTAAATATATATTTTAATCATTTTTAACTAATTCATTTTTAACTAATGCATTTTATGTTACAATATTTATTACGTATCTATACTTGAAATGTTTTCCAGTATGACCTTGTATATATTGTAGAATGACTGGTTTTAATTACTTCAAGCATTAATTGGTTTGATTTGATTGGTTTGAATACTGTTTAAATAGAGTTGAGTAGGAAGTGTTTGTTTGAAGGTCTGAAGAAGTGATATGTGTATCATGAAAGCGCTTACCTGAGTGAATAAATTTACCTTGGATTTTACCTGCCTTTTATTTATCCTTGGACTGTGTTTAAACTAGGACATTCTGTGCCTTGGTTGCTTCACCATTTCTTTGTGGATTTTTATGACTTTATTGTACCTTGGTGGAGTACTTATCCTAGCGGTTTCCTGTATTTTCTTGCATATATATATATATATATATATATATATATATGTGTGTGTGTGTGTGTGTGTGTGTGTGTGTGTGTGTGTGTATATATATATATATATATATATATATATATATATATATATATGTATGTATGTATATATACAACAACAAGCAGCACTGAGACCACGGCCAGGGCAGGTTTGTTCCACTACCACTTCTCAACACAAAAGTTTGTTTGTTTGTTGCAACACCTACAGGTGTTTGCGTACGATTGTACTCCACATGCAAAAAAGCGCAGCAAGACACTTGGTTGAGCAGCCATAAGATAAATGTTTCAAATGTATTGTCTTCCCAAGCACAACGTATATAATCAGCTCTACCTGAATATCGGCAAGTGTAGTTCACCTTCGTTACCATAGACGACAACTCATTAAAACCATCAAGTATTTATTCACATTGAACAATAACTTAAAAATAAAAATAAAAACAAAAATAAAAAACAAACAGCAAAAAGGATAAGCGCTTTCGGGTCTCCTCAATGACCCTTCATCAGATCCATGTGTACTGTGCATTTAGTGCCTGTTTAAAAATTGCTCTCTACCAATAGAGTGCTAGATAACGGGTGATGTCACATCACACACACCTTCTCAAACCACGCCTCTTGAGCGCTGGTTTCATGGGAAATGTAGTGTTCAGTCCCGGTCTTCTATCAGCTTGTAGTTTTCCAATGCAATACATTTCTTCCTGCTCCAGTCTGTTGTTATTGTCACCTCCCCTTTCCGAGGTTAGAACAATTCTAAGCACTCTGAACTTGAGATTATGTCCTTCATTGTCCCTGACATGTTTGGCAAGAGGATTCTTATAATCTTTGAGTCTGATGTCACTTATATGCTTGGATAGTCTCTCCTTAAATTGTCTTACTGACTTTCCAACATAGAAATGGTCACATAATGAACATGTGGCCAAATATACTATATTTTTGTGTTACAATCAGCATAGAAACTACAGGTGTATTTCTTTTTGGTAATGGGATGCTCCAAACTGTTCTCTGTGCATATATACCTGCAAATAGTACACCTTCTACATGGAAATGTCCCTCTTCTATCTTCTATCAGAGTTGACACGAGGTAGTAAGTAGTCTTCTTTGCATAACCTATTTTTCAGATTACTTGCATTCCTGTAACCAAACTTAGGTACCTCTCCAATCAGTTCTTTGCATTCTTCACTTGACAATAGTATCTTCCAGTTCCTTCGAATAATATTACATATCCCCTCAGTATCTGTTGTATGTGTGAGAATCGTTTTAACTTCTCTTTGCTCATTCCTATTGTTTCTTGAAGGTGCACTATCTTGTTTACCTTTCAGGTATGGCTTACCTCTCGTTTCTCTTTCTAACAGCACATTGTGTCTCACTCTCACTATCTCTTCCTCTCTGTATCCTCTTGCCTCCAAGTGTTCAGACATATCATTCATAGCTCTGTCAAGGGTTACATCATTCGAATGTATCCTAGATGTTCTAAGGAATTGACCTCTCATAACATTTCTGTATGTATATTTTGGATGCATGCTGTTCCTTGGTAGTATATTGTTCTTCCAACATTCTTTTTTAAATAGGCTGGTTTCTATGTTCCCTTCTTCATCTTGTAGTATTCTCACATCCAGAAAGTCCATTTGACTTTCATTACTCAGAATAGTAAACTCCAAAAAGTTGGTGCTGTTCTCTAAATATCTATGGAAATTGTTGAGCTCCATGACATCACCCCATAAAATATAAATGTCATCCACAAATCTCTGGTATATCTTTAGGCAATTATTCCAAGGATTATTTTGATATATGACTTTATCTTCCCATTGCGCCAATACTATGTTAGCATAGCTGTTGGCGCATGGCGTACCCATTGCCACACTACATAGTTGTATATAGAATTTACTGCTGAAATTGAAGACATTGTTCTCAAGTATCAACTTCATTAGCTCACATATAACTGTGATTATATTTTCTTCATAATCTCCTTTATTCAACATGAATTCTGTTAATGCCATAGTCATTGGGAATGCTTGTAAATAAACTCTTGATATCCATACAGACCATTAAGTGTTTCTTCTTGTCTTTTTTGTTCTTCATATATACACTTAATTTCTCAATAAATGCTTCCGTATCTTTCAGAACTGCTGGTGCTTTTACTAGCTCTTTCTTGATATGGTTCTCCACATATATAGAGGCTGGCTCAGTAATCCATCCTGCCCCTGCCACAATAGGTCTCAATGGTGGTCTCTGTGGATTTTTATGTATTTTAGGAAGGCATTTGAATGCCGGAGTCAATGGAAACTCCGCCTGCAGATAATTACATAGCTCAACTGATATTTGACCTCTTTCTTTCATTTCTTCTATGTGCAGTCTCATCTTCATTTTGATCTTCTCTAGGTCACAGTGGTTTATTTCTTTATATGAGGAAACATCCTGTAATAGGATTGTTACTTCCTCTATATATTTATCACTGTCCATTAGGACCACACCTCCCCCTTTGTCAGCAGGACTAATTGTTAGACTCTTATTTTCCTCTAATTCTTTTAGAGCCTGTCTCTCTTCCTTTGTAATATTGAAGGACCTTTTTCTATTGTTCTTGTTAGAAAAATAGGTATTAGTAATATGCATGCTTAGTGCATTCAAGGTTTAAAATGGTTAATACATTTATTCTGTTCACACTGCATGAATCTGCACAGCTATTAGAAACTTAACAAGAAGCATTCTATTTTCTGCTAATGTCAGCAAATAACAAGAAGTAATTCATTTCTACTAGTATCATGAGACTTAACAAAGAGTTATTGATTTTCTGCTTATGCCATGAGAAAGTACACAGCTGCTAGAAGCTTTAATAAGAACACATTGGATGCTTGAAAGTATAAACCGTAGTCAGCATTACTTGTACCTAAGCTAGAAATGAACCTTGAATCTAGGTAAAAGGTAACACATATATTAGAACTGCACAATTGAAGAATTGAAAGTTTGTGCTGGGCTAAAATAAGCCCCAAGGCCAGGTTGTTTTTCTCAGATGTTTTGTAAATCAGCAGTTATTCTCAAACTAGTCAGCAATTAGTCTAGTAACATTTTCTAGAACAATACAGAAAGCTGTGTCTAACTACGTTAGCAATAGAAGTAACATTTATGTGTGACATGGAAAGAACTGTATAAAAATGCCATACTAATTATTAATGTTCAGACAAACCATTCTGCCAGTATGCTTTGTCTCCTTGCTGCAAGTTAATAAAGGGTGCCTTGCTTGAACCTTACGTGAATTGGTCTTTGAAGTTTTTTCCTTTGACAGATTGGTCCTTCGGACCGGAACCCTCTCTTCACCTCGGATCAGACGGGCCAGGTGGTTGAAAACATATGGGGAAGAAACCAAAGTTCTTCTTATTTGAAAAGCCCTCCGACTGAATTGTCGTTCAAAAGAGGCCAGCCACTTTCTGATCTGCGACTGAAGGACGGGTCTCCGCAAATCAGGTGATCAATCACTTAGGCTCAGGTAAGGTGAATCTACTTTTTCCTGTTTTCTGTTTTAGATCAGGGACTAAACTTGTATTGTTTCTGTCAAGACTGTATTTTTCTTACAAGTCAGGGACAGAAAAGATTACTGTCTTGTCATAGATCAGGAGAAACAGAATAAGTAGGCAGTCATTCTGAAGAGACTATAACAAAATCCGTGGTACCACGTTAAAAAATAAGAGAAGTTACGTAACAATCAAAGGGTAGAACAAAATGGATAATAATTGCACAAAAAGACCCCAAAATCTGCCGTTAACAGAAGACGCAAAATACATGCAGTCGCAGCGCGCCGACAATATTAAATATTATTCAAAATGGGTTAATAAGTATGAATTCGACGGAAAATTAGAAAAATCCCCACTTGTCAAACTTGTTAAACAGCTCAAAACCGATTCCAAAGGTCGGGTAAAAAAGCAACGTAAATTGGGATTTCCGCAGGCACACAGATGGATTGAGGAAGTAAACCGCAGGGAACAAAAGAACAACAATTCAAAAACAATGTTTTTAGATAAGGAGGACAATAACAATCAGCCCCTCCACCTCCCTTACCAGAATATGAAGCAAGTGAACAGGTTAGTCCACCCCCACGATATCCTGTGATCACTGAAGAAAGAGGCATTATGAAAATAAAACCGTATATTAGAGATCCCATCAAGACCAGGTCTCGAACAAAGGCAGGTAACTCAAATGAAGACATCGAGTTATGGCAAATGGTTAAGAATTCACGATCTATAAGTGAAGGAGAAGAAATATGTCTACTTATAGAAGTACCCAACCCTCAGGCAGGTCAGGGCAATCAGGACCCAACTATTTTAGTGTATAGACCTTGGACTCCGGAAGATATCTGGAAAGCCACTGAGGGAATTCCCCATCCAAAAGTTAATTTTAGAAAATTCTCTGAAGATTTACTAGGAATGAGGCTGAGTTATAACCTAAACGGAGAAGAGGTAGAAAAAGTAGTTAGACAAATTGTGGGGCCAGATTAGCACATGATTACTGGCAACTGGAATCCCTGTGATGCTGCACAAAGACCCCTCCCACATAGCAGCGCAGAATTAGACAACAGAGTAAAAGGTCTTACAGACTGCATCTCTGAAAAATGGAAGCCTAGGGCAGACTGGACTTGCATTAATCAATGCATCCAACAAGAAGGTGAAACTATTGACCGGTATTATGCCAGACTATTAGAATGTTTTAATAACCACTGTGGAATGCAGGTTCCTGAAGATCAAACACAAGATTCCCCATATGAACATCAGCTAAAGAATGCATTTTTAAAGGGCAGTATTGCACCTATAAGCAGTTTTATTACAAAACACATGGTAGACCATCGTACAAGCAGGTTATAGTCATTACTTAAATATGCTAGGCATGCCGAAAGGCATTTTAATAGCAAAAAGAAAAAGAAAGCTCAAGTATTTTCTGTAGAAGATGGAGCAGAAGTTTATGTAGTACAGTCCGGGAAAAAGGGCAAGAAAAACGCACAGGAAAACAAACAATCTGATCAACGATCAGAGGACTTTGAAGGGCAAAAGAAAAGGGGAGAATGTTTCAAATGCGGTAAAAAGGGACACTTGGCAAAGGATTGCAGGAAAAACAAGAAGGCAACAACGGAAGACAAGGAGGGTGAGGACTGACTATATGGTAGTCAGGAATCACTAGAAGGGGCTAGCGAAGAAGGGACAAATGAGAATGTGATAGAGGGAGTAGAGGAAGTGCAGGAAGTTAGTGACAATGAAGAAAATGAAATATTAGACCTAGCTTTATTGAGCCTGGACCTCTATTTAGCAGACACAAAACCAGAAGTTACACTCTTGGTAGAAGGGAGGGAAGTCAAATTCTTGTGTGACTCAGGGGCATCACGAACCCTGATACATCCCTCCAAAATGCCAGAAAACACGGAGTCACCTGATTACATACTGGTAAAAGCAGCTAATAGACAGCTGTATCGGGAGCCCCTCTCCCGTAATATTGCAATAACTGATCCAGTTTCAGGATTGACTCAGAAAAGCAAAATTGTTGTTTCTGCAAAATGCCCAGTAAACCTCTTGGGCAGAGACCTCATGCAACTATTTGGTATAGCAGTAGTCCCAACCATGCAGGGTATGTAAGCACAGTGACAAATTGATACCTTTGCAGTGCAATCGGAGGGTGAAATTTTTATTGGTACAGCCAGGACTTGGTTACAACTGGTCCAGGGACTGTGACCGAAGAATTAATGAATGTAGCCATCAGCAAGTTCCCCTCTCTTGACATTGATAAGCAACATCTGTTGCACTGTACTCTGTATTATTGTAACACACCAGGACCTGATCAGGAATATGAGCGAGAATTGTTTAAAAATCATGCAAACAGATTGATATTACGTAAGCTGTTCATTGCCCCAGGAGTTTTTTACACGTTATAAATCTAATCGATTACCACATGTTAGCTTAACCAAGAACAAAAATATAGAATGGGCAGACCTAGGAGAAAAAGTCATGAGATGGGAGAAACAGACAGAATTAGAACTGTCAGAACAGGGAATACAAATACAAAAGTTGAATTGGATAACTCAGACCCACCCAGCCGTGCACTTGCAGTCTAGCAAGGACAGCTGATTAGCACTCCTATTAAAGGAGAAAGAGAATGCCTTACAGAATATACCAGAGGCTCTCTGGTCAACAGGAAAATCAGATGTAGGACTTATTCGTACAGCGGGACCAGTTACCATCACGCCAAAGTCAGCATTTAGACCACAAAAAAGACAGTATCCCTTAAGAAAAGGTACAGAGGCAGGGATAAAGCCTATTATAGCAGCCTTACTTAAAGGAGGGATACTAGTCGAATCTCCTGATTCACCATGTAACACACCCTTATTTCCAGTTAAAAAAGCAAATGGAGAATGGCATATGGTCCAAGATTTACAAGCTGTAAATGATGCAGTAATACCAAGGGCACCTACAGTGCCAGACCCACACACCCTGTTGAATGATTTAAAACCTCAACAGAAGTATTTTTCTGTGGTCGACATCAGCAATGCATTCTTTTCGATACCGATACACCCTGATAGCCAGTATTGGTTTGCATTTACATTTCAGGGGAAAAGGTATACATATACATGATTACCACAGGGATATTGTGAAAGTCCAACAATATTCTCACAAGAAATGGCAAGCAACTTGGTGGGATTCACCCCACCAAGAGGCAGTCAGATTTTACTTTATGTTGATGACATCTTGCTGGCGGCCCCCACCCAGCAAGATTGTAGAGAAGATACCATAGCGCTATTACGATTTTTAGCCACCGAAGGACATAAGGTAAATAAAAATAAACTGCAGCTTTGGAAAAAACAAGTCAAATACCTGGGATATGCAATATCCAAGGAAGGTAGAACATTAGATGAGGACAGAAAAGTAGCAATTTTGCAAGCACCAAAACCCACTACCAAGAAGGAAATGATGTCCTTCCTGGGTACAACTAATTTTTGCCGGAGCTAGATTCCAAACTATGCTTTGGAATCTGCACCGCTAACTGACGTTATATATAAGACGCCTATGGCAGCACAGGATTTGTTACAATGGACACCAGAGGCAGAATCTGCTTTCTGCAAACTGAAACAGTTAATAGCGTCCTCATTAGTTCTAGGATTACCAAACTACCATAAATGTTTTTTCCAAACTGTAGATTGTAAGCAAGGTTATATGACATCAGTGTTAACACAACAGCACGGGGATAAGCAACTCCCCATTGCTTACTATTCATCACAACTAGACCCAGTGGCACGGTCCTTACCCCACTGTGTACAAGCAGTAGTTGCAGCTGCAATGGCAGTACAGGCTTCGGCGTCAGTAGTCTTATTCCACCCTCTCACTTTGAGAGTGTCTCATGCAGTCGCAATTATTTTACTACAAGAAAAGGTGGCATATCTTTCCCCTGCTAGGCATCTTTCCTGTATGACTATATTGTTGAGCCAACCTCACATGACAATTGAGCGATGCACGACTTTGAACCCTTCTACTCTGCTCCCGACCCCTGCAGATGGCACACAGCACCGCTGCCAGGAGGTAATTGAGCAAAAGACACTACCTAGAAAAGATCTCACGGATGTCCCCTTGGATGATGCCAAGGTGACATACTACGTGGATGGTTCGTGCAAACGGGGTCCTGCAGGACAGAACCTAGTAAGTTATGCAGTAGTTTCTGACAGTGAGATTATAGAAGTAAAACCTTTACCACACAACTTATCTGCACAGGCAGCAGAATTGATTGCCTTGACACGGGCATGTATCTTAGCAAAGGGTAAATGTGTAAACATTTTTACTGACAGCCAGTACGCTTTTTCTACTGTACATGTTTTTTGCGCAACAGTGGAAAAACCGAGGAATGATAACATCTACTGGCAAACCTATAAATCATGCACAGTTTATTTTAGATCTTTTAGAATCTATTCAGTTACCTCAGAAAGTAGCCATTTGTAAATGCACATCTCACACCAAGCAACAAGATAGGATTTCAAAAGGTAATGCGAGAGCTGATACAGCTGCAAAACAAGCAGCTACAGAAATATTTCTTTTAAATGAGGAACTACAACCCTCTGAGATTTTAGACTTAGAAATGTTAAAAACAATGCAGACACTCACTACGCAAGCTGAAAAACAAAGATGGGTAGAATGAGGAGCAATTCTCGAAAAGGGGCTGTACATCTCTAAAGAAGGGAAACCGATACTACCATCTAATTTGTTTAGATATGCAGCTTTGTTGAGCCATAGGCAGTGCCATGTCTCAACAGGGGGGATGGTACAGCTGGTGAACCAGGTATTCACAACGTACGGATTTACAAACTACTCTAAAAAGTTTTGTTTGACGTGTCAGATTTGCAACAAACATCATGCACAAGGGGCGTTAAAGCCCAAGCAAGTGAGTTTCCCTACACCACCATATCTGTTTCACACTATCTGTATGGATTTCATAGAATTGAACAAATGTGAAAATAAGAAGTATTGTCTTGTCATTGTAGATATGTTTTCCAGATGGGTGGAAGCCTTTCCAACCAAAAATCCAGATGCAGCCACGGTGGCAAAAGTACTTGTCAAAGAAATCATCCCTAGATTCGGCATTCCGGAAAGGATCTACAGTGACAATGGTACACACTTTGTAAACCAAACCATACAGCAGTTAAGTAAGCATTTTGGTATTTCTTTAAAAAATCATTGTGCATACCATCCGCAATCTGCAGGGCTAGTTGAAAGGCATCATGGTATATTAAAAAACAAACTGAGAAAGTTAATAGTTGAGACAGGAAAGAATTGGCTCTATTGTTTGCCCCTGGCACTGTTGAGCATGAGAACTGTTCCGACTACAAAAGGATTGACTCCTTTTGAAAAACTATTTGGAAGGTCTTATTATACACCCCAGTGGAAACTTCTCATGTCCTCAGACCAGGAAGCTGATTTTACACTAGCTGAATATATGAGGAAGTTAATGAATTCTAAACATCTGTTGCAGTCAAATTCTGTTTCAGATAGAGAACAAACCCAGACATCAGAAGTGGCAGTGACACCCGGAGAATGAGTGTGGATAAAAGTTATAAAGAAGAAGAATTGGTCATCACCAAGGTGGGAAGGTCCATACCAGGTGCTTCTTTCGACACCCACTGCAGTCAAGATAGCAGAGCGAGCTTTGTGGATTCACCTGATGCACTGCAAACTAGTTAAAAACTTTGAACTGGACAAAAATCTTACCTCTCCATCAGGGCCCTCAGCACAAAGTCTGGCTACAAAGGGGGATCAGATCAATAGGACTGATCCATCTCAACCCCAGTGAAGAAACCATCGGTGCTGAAGGTCCTATTAGGGCAGAGAGTAAGATCACATGTCAAAAGCAAAAATGATGGAGTCCAGAAAAATCCAAATACACCTGCTCGGAAGAGTCGGAAAAGACAGGAATGCAGAACAACCATTTCCTCAGAAGTATTGCATAATCATCCTGTTGACTGTACTAGTGACAATAATCTTTTTGTTGTGGCCATTCCTTTTCCCAGCCACACAAACTGAACTGAATAAGCGTGGAGAGTTGCACGTAGAGTGGCACCCAAACTTCAACACTTACCAGGCAATCAAATATGTATATGCTGAGACCTTCAATGTTTCGAATTGCTGGATTTGCACAGCTTTGCCAACAGCATACGGGGGGTTATTGTTAACTTCAGTCCCCCTAGGAGACAACAAGACCTGGGAAAACTTAGTCTATGATACATCAGATGTCACATCACAAGATAAAGTAGCATTGCACTTGTCTGTTCGACAGAAGGGACTGTGTGTTTTTACAAAAATGATACAGTTCAGGTGGGTTGGAGCAATTGCAATGTGACTGTTCCCTATAGATGCTACAATAAAACTGATAACACAGGTTCCTGTTGCAACACAAGCTATGATTCATTTTTTGAACTGATGCATAGGACAACTGATGAAGTAAAACATAATGCTGATCTCTATAAACAACTGATTATAGTTGACAAATAATGTTTAATCCAGAGCCAGGACATAGTAAAGTTACTACCAAAGTAGAAGATTGCTACTTTGTATGTGGTAGGAAAGCATATAAGTGGTTACCTGAGAATTGGTCCGGCAGTTGTTATTTGGGGTACCTGGTTCCGGCCATGCGACACAGCAGTTTTACCTCAGGGGAAAATTCGGAATGTTCGACGAGAAATCAAGAAGCCTGTCAACCCAGTGGGGCAAATCAAAGTGGGCTGGAAAAACCATCATGCTGTGGGCCTAGGGAAAAATGGACTCTGTCACATATGGACTTGGGTGATACCATCATCTCGTGGGCAGGTGTACTGCCAGCATATGGAGCAACGAAATCAATCTGGGAACTGAGAAAACTGTCTAAACTTCTCGAAATAATGAGTAATGCAACCTTTTCTGCCGTAGAATTGGTGACTGATGAACTGACTGCCATGAGAACTGTAGTGCTTCAAAACCGCATGGCTCTTGACTTCACCCTAGTGGCGAGAGGAAGTACTTGCGCTTTAATCCAGGAGGAGTGCTGTTCGTATATTCCTGACCACAAACACGAGATAGACAATCACCTTGAGGTAATTCAGCAGGTGTCGGCTATGACCAAGCCAGGACCAAATCCATTGACGGACTTTTTCCAGAGATTGTTTGGGGGGGTGGGGCAGTATCCTAATGAACATCCTGATTGCCATCTGTGTAGGAATGATCCTGCTGGTGGTATGTGTGTGCTGCTGCATCCCCTGCATGAAAAGACTGATTAAAGACTTTATAGACATGTCAGTTTCAGAAACCTTATACCAAGGTGCTGAACTTGAAGAATTGCTGAAAAATTGAAAATGCTTTCATAAGTTTAAACTGAATGACTCTCTTAACTGCAAATCCTGAGTAGGAAGAGGTTAGGGGAAGAAAAAAAACTGTTTATGCTTATTTTGAAAGTAGAATAAAAGTATTAAAAGGGGGGAAATGTTAGAAAAATATGTATTAGTAATATGCATGCTTAGTGCATTCAAGGTTTAAAAGGGTTAATACATTTATTCTGTTCACACTGCATGAATCTGCACAGCTATTAAAAACTTAACAAGAAGCATTCTATTTTTCTGCTAATGTCAGCAAATAACAAGAAGTAATTCATTTCTACTAGTGTCATGAGACTTAACAAAGAGTTATTGATTTTCTGTTTATGCCACGAGAAAGTACACAGTTGCTAGAAGCTTTGATAAGAACACAATGGATGCTTGAAAGTATAAACCGTAGTCAGCATTACTTGTACCTAAGCTAGAAATGTACCTTGAATCTAGGCAAAATGTTAACACATATATTAGAACTGCACAATTGAAGAATTGAAAGTTTGTGGTGGGCTAAAATAAGCCCCAAGGCCAGGTTGTTTTTCTCAGATGTTTTGTAAATCAGCAGTTATTCTCCACTAGTCAGCAATTAGTCTAGTAACATTTTCTGTAGAATAATACAGAAAGCTGTGTCTAACTACGTCAGCAATAGAAGTAACATTTCTATGTCACATGGAAAGAACTGTATAAAAATGCCATACTAATTATTAATGTTCAGACAAACCATTCTGCCAGCATGCTTTGTTTCCTTGCTGCAAGTTAGTAAAGGGTGCCTTGCTTGAACCTTACGTGAATTGGTCTTTGAAGTTTTTTCCTTTGACATTTCTGTATATATTCCAAGATATCTTTTTCACATATATTCAGGAAATTATCCATGATTGCACTATTCTGTGGTACAAAACAACTTGGTTTCTTGAATAGGTCTAATTCCATTCCTTTATTATTCTTATACATGTTGTTT
>NC_056732.1:1705282539-1705337539 GCF_019279795.1 Protopterus annectens
TCCTTGCCACCAGCAAGGCCTGATTTAGGAAGAGGAAATAAGGGTTGCTTTCTCCTGTTCAGTGGCAAGTAAGAGAACCCAGTGTTTTGTCAGGCATATACCTTAGAGATATTGTGCATCACTAATTTTGAGCATAAACGTGTTGATTTGAAGTTACCTTTTTATGGCTTCAAGAGCTTGCTAGCCAGATTTCAACCCAAATGATTTACAAAATTAAACATAGGTGAAACTCCATGGTGATAGTGCCATAGTTCATGAGCTTGGGACCTTGTTTGACTTTTACTTTGTCTCGCACAAGATTTCTAGCTTTGTGCTGTAACTTAAAACATGACAATTTCTGCAGTACTTTGTCATTCGGTCACAGCTCTCATACACATTAGTAAAAAGTATGCATTCCTTATGTGAGGTTACCTTTGAAACAGGATGTACTAATCTGTGGTACACTGAAATGAAGTCCAGAGATCTTTCCATCTTTAGTTAGTTGTCCAGCCACTGCAGAAGTCTGTTGAGGAAGGATGATAGTCAGTGCCAACTGTCTGCTCACTCATCCGAAGGATGGCACTTGACTGAGGACTGGTGAAGCAGCAAGCCTGGGGACAAGTGAAACACATTCAAGTTCAGACCCTGCATTGTAGAAACACGGGGTAGGGATGAAGGCAACATTTGTAAAGGCTGAACCAGTCAAGTGCATGTTAACCATCGACTGTCTATTTCTGCAAGGGAAATGGTGGTTATCTAGCCCTTTAAAAGCTGAGTAGATTAAAATGACATATTTTTTATATGAAGTACTTGACATTCGGATGAGTTAGATTGCTCTAGAAAGTTGTCATTGCTGAATTTGGGGTTATATATGTCTGCATTTATTTAGTGGTGTCTTTTAAAGTTATTTCTCTTTGAGAGAAGGTTGGCAGTGGCATCAGATATTATCTTAGAGTGCATGATACGTTAGGAGACCTTAGTCAATTCATGAATGTGGTGACTTTCATTTTATTAACGCCATCTCAGTATTGTCGTTATAGCAGACGTTTCATTGATCTTCTACACCACTTCACTTGACATCGAGAAAACATTTATTTAATTGTTGCTGTAGAAACCCGGATGTGGGAGATGATGCCTGATAAATCATGCTGAAGAACCGTCCTTTTCACAGTATACAGTTACTCAGCAACCAGATGAAAATAACGTGACTGTACAAATTAATAAAACTCGAGATGAAAATGAGGCAACTGTGCAAACTGATGAAACTCCAGGTGAAAATAAAGACCAGCGACCAAGACATTCTTCACAACATGGAGGTAAATTTGATATATTTTTAGAAGTTTGATGAATCCAGCATACCTAAACTTTTGTGCATTGTTATTTGAATGTGGCCCCATTTTTCTGATCATTTTGTCAGATTTGGAAGTCTTATTGGATAATGCTAGACATGTTAATCTTTGCTTTCACTTTCAGTTTACACAAGTCTGTACTATGGCTGTGGCTTGGTTGTATTACATACAACATAATTGTATGAAAAATGTACACTGGAGTAGTGCTGCAGGCCAGGTTTTAATGGCATACATCTGTTCAGATGAACTGGGTGATATTATGCAACTGTCATACACTAAAATCCCCTCTGCTACCTATTGCCATTCAGGTACTATGTGGCTACAGAAAAGCAGCCAGCTCTCCTTGAAATGCATATCACTCTGAGGATAGTGTGATCCTTTTTTTCCTGTCTGAGTGCTGAGACTTTTTATTTCAAATAAAGTCTTACACAGGTACATTACAATAGGTAGTTTTAGTAAGATATAGTACACATCACTTTAAGAAGATCACCTGTAAACCTTCAATTGATTTCTTTCTGTACTGCTGAAATGGCTGGATAAAGCAACATACGGTATACAGAAAATCATTGCGAGTAATGTGCACTATACATTATCCCACACGCTTCAGATATATTTGATTAACTGTATAGCAGTAGTAGGACATCTTTTCATTGTCCTTCATTCAGTATTGTGGTTAAGTGTAGATCTCTTTAGTTTGAATGACCTTTTTTGGACACTTCCATTGGTACCTCCTGTTTCTTATGAATTACTCATGACGTGTAGCAATACCTACAGCTAGGTACATGTATAGATGTGCCTCATGTACTGTCTGAGTCCTAGAAGGGATCTTAAATTGTTTAGCTCTTTGCAATGATGTATGCAGGGCAGGTGTTGATACTTTAACCATGAGGTTTGATTTTCCTCACTGAAGTCCACATCTCCCAATCCCACCCCATTGTATCTGGCACTGTCTGTGTAAACAGTAAGTCTGCCTGACTCCCTCCACCTTTCTTCCAAGACAGGGTTACCATAGAGATCTTTAGCTCTACCAACTATGAGACTTGAATGTGGTTCTGTTGTCAGTTGTGCTTATTAAGTAATAGGGCATTTAGTGTGATCAGTGCTGTACAGGAAATATTTACAGAGAACTAATTAATTGAATTAGTTGAGTAGTAAAGTTAATAGTAAAATTAGAATTTTGTCTTTGTGTAATAGCCTTTGGTCGCTACATCTGACCCTGATACTGCAGAAGGTCTGCCACAAAGGTCAGCTCCCAAAAGCTTTCACTGTGAATGTTGTCTTTGTACAGTGTAACCAAATTTAACTTAAAATTTAAGAACCTTGCTGTGTATTGACTTCATCTAGTCAAATATGTGTCTGCCCTGCCTGTCCTGGAAATTGGCTTTAACATTTTCCTCCCCAGAAAAAGTAGTCTTTGCATTCTAAGGACCATTTGCTAAGTTGGTCATTGTCCTTTCTCTTCACTAATCGATTACACTGTATATGCCAATTGTTTAGTCTTCCTGGCTGACAGGTTTCTGCATTTGGTAGATGAAAGTAAACCTGTTCTGTGTTATAGCTCTCTGTTAATTGCTTTGTATTGGCTATAAACTGATTACTCTCTTTTTTAACACCTTTATTGTGAGTTATCATTTGTAACATAGGCACGTTTGCATTTATGCAAAAGTAATCAAACTGTATTAACAAGTTAAAATTAACAAACATTATGCTTCACATATATTAGATTGCTATATATCATATAACCTAAGCAACATTACATAAATTATTAAATTCCTATTAAACAGGAAACATCTTTATTAAACCATCACTTACAACATAAACAATCACACATCCATACAAATGAAAACAAACCACACCGACACAATCCTAGTTGCAAGCATTTTACATCACAAACCATACTGACACACTCCCAGTTGCAAACATTATACATCATTTATAATCTACCCAATCATTTTCAGTCACACATTTACATAGCTCATTTAAGTCCTGCTTTTTTTAAAACTTCATTCCTGCCCTGTATGCATTCTTCCCACAATTCCCATTTTTTCTTATGTAGTTTGCTCTTGCCTTTTTCTAAAAATCTCAATTCCAGTTGTTTTACCTCTTTTGGTATATTCACTACTTCTCATATATTTGGCTTAGATTTTGATTTCCGTTTTCTATTAATTGCTTTTTTGGGAGCCACCATAATTAGAGACATCATGCCCTTACTATGTCTAGGCAATTTCGATTCTGTATCATAGCTCAGAAAAATCATCTCCCTCATCACACCAGTGTGTCCACATATCATCAACGACCGTGCATCCCACAAGGAATCCTTAAAGTCCACCAACACACTACAGTGCCATAAAATATGTTCTCAATTACCTTTTTCTTCCCATTGCACCTCCAACATTTGCCATCTGCCTGAGGAAAAAATCCCTGGAGTCTACTTGGGGTGTAAAAAATATCTTTGTAAGCATTTCCAAGCAGAAATCCTAAATCTTCTAGATTTTGTTGCATATTTGGGAGATATACATATATCCTCCCATTTTTTCTTTATGAATTGCTTATCCAATCTCTCTTCCCAATCATTTCTAACCTCCTCTGGTTGATTCTTATAGTTATCATACAATATTTTAAATGGTGTACTAATTATTCCCTTTTTAATGGCAGCTTCTGGTCTAGATTCTACTAAAAACTCTAGCAGTGCTGATCTTTCTTTAGGACCCCCTCCCCATTTTTTTCTCTTTACCTATACTCTGATATCAGTCCTTGATAGGGAAAGCAATCTCTAACCTGCAGTCTAAATAAATTCTTGGGATCTTCCCATTCTATCATCTTTTCTTCTCTATTTATTTGTTTCCAATACCTTGGTTCCTTTGCCAGTTTTCTCCAATACATTCCAGCCCCGTCTCGCCTATTGTCTATATCCCTAATTGCAGTCATCTCTATCGGCATAATCTCCTTTCTCCATTCCCATGTTGGCTTAGTTCTTAGAATATTTTCTGCTACTTTATGGATATAATATTCTGTATGATTATTGTTATTCTCTTTAACGGCCTGCATCCAAAATCCCGGTCTCTCCTTATTTGTTGAGCTTCCCCCATTTCAACATCATCCCTTTTCACTTTAAATTAATAGTTTTCTGTTTGTGCTATCTATTGGAACCTTAACTGTGTAGCTCTGAAATTCCCCTTTAAATTGGGTAATCCCAATCTGCCCGGTTCTACTGGAAGAATCAGCTTATCCCACTTGACTTTGCTGCCTTCCCCTCCAGATAAAGTCCTTCAGCTCTTTATTAATTTCTATCCAAACATTCTCCTCTGGTTGATAAAAATATGCCTGACCTGTGCATAAGACTAAAGGGACTAAAAACATCATGACTGCTTGTATCTTACTATCCATGCAATAGTAGAATTCCAACAGATAAAATAACCAGTAAAACAGTCGAGATGAACCAAATCAACTTGCAGAACACAGGTTTATTGCTAGTAATCTTGTTAACACACCAACAAAGTACTAAGCGCTTTCACCCATACAGTGGGCATCATCAGAGTACAATCACATTCACAAAAATCTCAGTTTAAATAGAAGCAGCAATTGATAGTTATCCAATTAATTAATCAACTGTGATTAATGCAAAAACATCTATTGTTTGTAATACATACTTGTAATAAATATATTAGTTAAAAGTAATCTTAAATACAACTTGAACCCATTACTAAAAATATATAAAAATTAATGTATTAATTTTATTGATATGAAACACACAAAACAAAACTATTTAAATAGACCTTAAATACTTATAAAAATTTATAAAACTTGAATACAACTGTAACTATATGAATTGTGATTTATATTTGAGTATACTGGCTATAGAAATGTAGTAATTGATACCAGGGTACATGTTTGCGTTTACTGGTTATCTTACTATCCATATCCATATAACAAGGCTTCCATTTTCTCAGTTTTTGTATTATCTTTTGTTTAGCCTCTTCCCACTTATCCTTAGCTGCTACACCAGAATAATTTTTATTCCATACTTCTAAATATTTCATTTTATCATGTCCCCATAAACATGGATATTGCTGAACCAGTTCTTGTGTGGGTACTAAGGTTCCTTTGTTTTAGCTTCATTAATTTTATATCCCGAAGATTCAAAACTATCTCAAAATGTTCCACAACACTGTAACGTTCCTTTCTGGTTTTGTCAGGTATAAAATAATATCGTCTGCAAACAGTCAGCTTTTCTTGACTACCATGCCAATTATATCCTTGAATTTCGGTGTCCTTATTTTCTTTTCTGGTGGTTCTAAATATAATGCAAATAACAAAAGGGAAAGAGGATACCCCTGCCTGGTTCCTGTGCTCAAGCAGAAATTATCAGAAGGGACCCCACTCACTTTAATTTTCACCTCCAATCCCTCATATATCCTCTTAATAAACCTTATAATTTTTTCAGGAAATGCAAATGCTTTCATTGCCCTGCTCATAAAGTCCAAGTTTACTCTGTCAAATGTTTTCTCTGCATCAAGACTTACCAGCAACAATGGTATTTTCTTATGTTCTGCTTCTGCCTGAATCATCATCATTGTTCTGTTAATGTTTGCCTCCCCTCCACAAAACCACATTGACCCACATCTGTAGCCATTATAGACAAGAACACTTTATAATCATTTTAGCATTGAAATGGGCCTGTATGAATCTGAGTCTGATGAATATTTACCCTCTTTAGGTATTACAGCTGCCACTGCTTTCTTCCTTGATGTTACTTCTCATCCTCTTAAAATACTGTTAAACAAAACCTTACTGATCTTTATCAGTTTTTTCCCCTCCTAGCTTCCGGACTTACACAAGAATACCATCTATTCCTGGGGACTTTCCTGTAGATTGGTTATACATCACAAATTTAATCCTTATCTCCTCCTATCCTAACCATTAGTAATTGAGCTTCATCTGCCTCTAACCTTGTCATATTTAATTGTTCCATAAACATTTCCATTTGTATCTTTTCTTGATTTCCATATTTCTCTGCTTTATACAGACTTTCATAGAATTTCCGAGATATTTCTAATTCCTCTACAGGATCTCCTGTTACTTTCCTTGCTTACGCTCCCTAAACTGGAAGACAGTCCTTTCCACTCTCTGTTGCCTGACTCGGTGTGCTAAAAGTTTTTGTGCTCTAGTGTTGTTATCAAAAAATAGTTTCTTAACAACAATCTTTCTAAACTTGTGCATATTATTGAGGTAATCCATTATTTTCTGCTTAGTATTCTGCAGTTGATCCTCTTCTTGTTCTGTGAGATTCTTCCTATTTTGCAGTAATTTAACATTTGTCAATCCCGCTAAATAGTTCTTGTTATTTCTTAACCATAGCTCCCTTTCTTTTATTTCCACCCTATTTTTAAACTCCACCGTAATTTTATCCCACTCCCTAGCTATATTTTCAGAAGAAGTTTCTATCCTTTCTAATAGCTCCGGAATAATCTGCACTACTCATTACTTAAATCCTTCTCTTTTCAGCAGATAGGTGGGAAAGCACCAGTGGCTCATTTTTATTTCAAGTCATCATCATCATCAGCCCCCCCTTTTCCCATTTTCTACATGTGGTTGGGGTATTTTGCTGTCACCATCTCTCTCAATTCAGTGTCACACTCCTGCCTTCTTCAACACAGATCTTCTCTCACACAATCCATCCACCTCTTTGCTGGATGTTTTCACTTCCTCTTACCTTCTTCCTGTCTGTCCCACATCTTCCTCACCAGATTGTCTTCTGCTTTTCTGCACGTGTCCAAACCACCTTAATCTGTTTTCTTTGATCTTTTCTGCAAATGGAGCTACTTTGGCTTCTGCTCTTATGTCCTCATTTCTTCATCTGTCTCACAGTGTGCATTGTACCACCCTTCTCAGGCACTTAATTTCCATCATCTCTAGCTTCTTCAGCTCTTCTGCCTTTACTGCTCAGGTTTCTGTACCATACAGTAGTACTGGTCATACCGCTGTCTTGTACACATTATTTTTCAGCTTCTTTGGCATTCTTCTGTCATAGACTACACCTGACACTCTATGCCATTTGGCTGCAGCCCCTCTGATTCTAGCTTTGAACTCTTCATTCAGACTTCCCTTCTCCTCAACCACCCCTCCCAGATACCTGAAGATGTTTACCTGTTCTGTTATCTTCTCTTTATCTCAAGTCTTGGCTTCTTCTGATTTCTCCAATTTGCTGCCATACCACTTTCTTATCTGTGCTTAGTTTCATCCCATGTGCCTTCAGTTTTGCATTCCATTCTCCTATCCTTTGCTGAAGTTCTTGCTCAGAGTCTGCCTGTACTGCCACATTGTCTGCATACAGAAACTTTCTTGATCTGTCCCCTGGTTGCTAATGTAGTCCATCACCAGTATGAACAGCAGTGGGCTCAGAGCTGAACCCTGGTGTACACCCACTGTGAATCCCTCTGTGAGGCCGAACACTGTTCGTACTTGAGTCACTGGGTCCTTGTACATAGCCTGCACTAATTCTACCAATGTTTCTGGGACTTCAAACCACTACAGTACTTCCCAGATCAGCTTTCTTGGGACGTTGTCATATGCTTTCTCCATGTCTAGGAATGTCCACTTGAACTCTGTCTTTATCTGTAGCTTCTTCTGAAGTGTCTGTCTCACTGCAAACATCAGGTCAATTGTGCTGCATCCTGATCTGAATCTGAACTGCTCATCTCCCATCTTACATTCTACTGCTCTGCCTATCCATTGATCAATCACCCTCTCCAGAATTTTCATACAATGTAATAGGACTTGATGCCTCTGTAGTGCCCACAGTTGTGGATGTCCTCATTTTACGATATCTCATTCTACTATTACATCTTCATCAGGGGCATAAACCCCCTCTCAAAAATCTAAAGAGGCTAAAGAGCAGAGGAAACACTCTTCTTCCAAGTTGTCTCAATAGGTACCTTCCTCACAGCCTCCTGCATCAGAATACATGGTTGGAGCATGTTTCAAAGTGGATGAATCATTGTTCTTGGAAGCCTTCTGTGGATGAGCTGATAGATCTGGTCTTCTGCACGGATACCATGTTGGACAGGTTCAGGAAGTTAATCGTGGGCAATCCATCACTAATGCATCCATGAGGTTGATAACAAGCAGCCATAGAATTTAAAAGCTGCTGGAACCTGAGACTCATTTTGAATCTCAGTTATTTAAACCAGTTTGCAAAGAATTCCAAGTTCCTGATGGTCACAGTTCAGTCCATTCTGCCTCTCCTTCAGAAGGACAACTGGATGTGCTCTGTAGATCTTCAGGATGCATACTTTCAGTTCAGAGCACTGCCCTTTGGTCTCACCACAGCCACATGGTGTTCACCAAATGCATGGCAGTGGTAGCAGCTCATCTAAGACTGCACAGATTCACACTGTTTCCAAATTTAGATGACTGGCTCCTAACTGCATGGACCAGGCATCTTCTGGAATAGGCCAGAGATTACCTTCTACTTCTGTCTCAATCTCTGGGAATTACGGTAAATCTGGGAAAGTCCCAACCTCAACCAGTTCAAGCCTTGGAGTTTATAGGGGCTCATCTAGACACAGTCAATTGCTTAGTTTTTCTGTCTCATCCCTCACCCCCCAGCGAGATTGATACTCAAAGCACTAGGGTCAATGATTGCTGCAATAACTTTACTTCCTGTTGCTCGTCTTCATATGAGAATTATTCAATGAACTCTAGCAGTGTAATGATCTTTTCAGCAAAATTTGTCTAAGGTTTGCAGAAAATCTCTACTGTGGTGGATGCACTCCGAAGAGATTCATCAAGGCAGACCTTTTTGTCCATCCTCCCCTAAAAGCCATGTTGACCACAGACACCTCCTAGTTAGGGTTGGGGGGGACATTCCTTCTGACGGACAGTTCAAGGCATGTGGTCCCAAGATGAGACCAAATTGCATGTAGTTGTTCTAGAGATATAAGTGGTGCTTTTAGCATTGCAGCCCCTCCAGAGCTCTCTTCCACTAGGGAATATTGGTATTCAGATGGACACACATGTCAGTAGTCTGATACATCAGCAACAGAGGGGACCCAATCTTAACCCCTTTGCTGCGAAGCAGTGAGAGTTTGGCAGTGGGCATTCTCCTGCATTTGCTTTCTAGTAGCGATGCACATACCAGGGAAATCCAACATAGTAGCTCACAAGCTGAGCAGGACCATCATAACTCCTTACAAGTGGTCTCAGTCAATCAGTGCAAAGATGATTTTTCGCAAATGGAGTCAACTGTGCTGCCTTTCCCCTCAGCAAAAAATTCAGCAGGTTCTTTGCCTTCATCCCTACCCCCCGGGACAGTCTCCAAGAAATGCTGTAGTTCACATTTAGCCCTCCAGTCTCCTTTATGCTTACCCTCATCTACCCCTAATGCCCAAGTTTCTTCAAAAAGTCAATCAGTTGAAGAGCAAAGTAATCCTCATTGGCCCCTTCTGGCCTTGGCTATTGTGGTTCCCTTCCTATGGTCTGACCTTGTATGCCCTCCATGGACACCGAACCCCAGTTCAGATCATCTGTCACACCCATCAGGGATGATTCATCTTGACATTGCAGGCCTCAAGTTGACTGCATGGTTTCTCCAATTCCTATGATAGCATTTAGACTTTCCTCCCCAGTTCACCAGATTATTTTTTTCATCCCACAAACCTTCGATCAAAAAGATTTATAAAAGTAAATGGAAAAGATTTTCCTTGTGGGCACATCAAAGACACTTAGATCCCGTTACTGATCCAATCCCAACTATTTTAGATTTCCTTGCCTCTATTTTTATACAGTAGCAAGTTTCTCTATCATTAAGGAACAATTGGCAGCCATCTCCACTATCACCTTGGTGTTAAATCTTCTCCTTTAGCTTCAACTAAGGTGTGCAGGCCTTCCTAAAAGGTAATGAAACACATACAAGTTAAATTAAGACCACTCACTGAAGGTTGGGGTATCTACAGCAGCAAAATCTAAAAAGATAAAAAAACTCTTCCAAACACGGCTGTATAAACTGTTTTCCTTCTGAACATAACAAAAACTTTTATTGATTAAAACAGGTGACCACTTTTACAGAAAGTATTCTGCTTCTTCAGACCATTAACTAACAGCTAACAAGAACAAACATTTAAAAACATGGCTCAACCAATCATAGTAGCATAAAACAGTCACATGCCATTTAAACAAAAAAAACCTCACATCTCAATGAAATAACATTCCTAAAGGAGCAAAAACATTGTAAAAATACTTGAAAATTCATTAAAACTACATACAGTAACTAAAATCTCTAAAGAAACATCTCTTTAAAACTGCATTCTCATCATTCAATGTCAACTAAATACTAAATATTATATAAAAACTATATAAAAATAAACAATATAAACTTACATACGTTGTTTACTTTGATCGAATAGTTGTTTTAGTTATGATAGCTTCTAACTCAAAAATTAGGATTTCTACTTTGCAGGTATGGAGAAGCTTTTGCTTAGAATATATTGTTTATTTTTAACTTTTATTTTTAAGGTTTATGTGAAGACATGCTCTTAATCGTAAGTTGGTAGTGTAGGTACATTTTATTTATTTATTTTTATATATGTTGGCTTATAATGTTTAAGGATGCACCTTATAACAAATGCGATATTATTTTAGTAGTCTTTTAGAACTTGAGTTATTATTCTTACCAGTAAGTATTTAGTTGACATTGAATGGTTGAGCCATGTTTTAAATGTTTGTTCTTGTTAGCTGTTAGTTAATGGTCTGAAGAAGCAGAATACTTTCTGTAAAAGCGGTCACCTGTTTTAATCAATAAAGGTTTTTCTTGCATTCGGAGTGATAACTATTTATACAGCCGTGTTTGGAAGGGGCTTTTAATCTTTTTAGACCTTCCTAAAAGGTGCATTTTTGCTTTAACCTCCAATTTGAGATCCCACTCCACCTTGGAATCTGACTTGGTATTAACACTCTTTAGCACATCTTCCATTTGAACCCTCAGCCAAAGTAGACCTTAGGTTTTTATCATGGAAAACTTGTCTTTTTGATGGTGCTTACTTCAGTTAGACGAGTTTCAGAACTCCAAGCACTCTTCTGAACCACTGTATCTGATTTTTCACAAGGATAGGGTTACCCTGCGCACTAATCCTGCTTTTCTACCTAATGTGGTCTCTGAATCAAACATTAATCAAGTAATTAACCTTCCAGTTTTCTTTTCAAAATTTAAGAATAAAGGAGAATATACCCTTCATCTCCTAGATGTATATAGAAAACTTCATTTTACCTTCCTAGAACTAAGGAGTTTAGAAAAACAGATCAGTTGTTTGTTTCCTTTTCTAACACCAAGATGGGAAAACCAGTTCCGAAGACTACTTTAGCAAAATGGATAACAGATTGCATTTCTTAAGCCTTTCAAGGAATAAATATAACCTTACCAAAAAAGCTGAAGGCACATTCAACCAGGTCAGTGGCTAGAGCTTCCATTGATGATATTTGTGCAGCTGCCACTTGGTCTAATGCTTATACCTTTGTTTCTCATTACAAATTGGACATCACGTCTAGAAACAGAGTGTCATTGGGTTCTGCAGTGCTCTGGAATATCCTTCTCTGAGGGCCACCTGAAGTAATTGTAGCTGGGGACTCTGTCCCATTCATTGAGGAATGAATGAAAATGACAACAGAATATATAAATGTTTTATGTACTCACCATAATGTTCCATGTGTGCTGTCCATTTTCATTCTTTCTTAACTCTCCTCCCACCTTCCCCCTATCCATGTCTTTGAGAGTGACCTTATAGAATTATTATTTGGAACCATTGTTCTTGTTTGAGCTCCTGATCTTTCAGCTGTCGCTGTTCTGTCTTAGCTTTTTTCAGCAAGAATTTTTTTCCTGAGATGTTGCATAATAGTAGCAAACTCCAGCTGAGGTAATTCAGTGATCAGAGGCATTATGGGTAAGGGAGAAGCTCGAGAGTTGGATCATAGAATCTAAAGAAAGTGGCGAGTCGGATCTAAACCCATTTGTTGAGGAAGAATGAAAATGGAAAACACAGATGGAACATTATGGTGAGTACATAACTTTCATTTTTCCTACCTACCTACCCACTATCAACTTTCAAACTGCACCACCGCTAAAAATACTTCTGCCCTGCAATTTCATTTTCCTTCTTGATCCCTACTTCCCCAGTACCTGCCATCTCTAACATACAGATCCCTTTACTTAATCATGCTACTCCTCACCTTATCCTGCATTCTTCTGCTACTGGACCATCTCTCATCCTGCCATGACTCTATAATAGCTCTCAACAACTCTCCAAATTTGTCCCGACCACTAATTCATGTTTCTTCCCTACACTCTCCATACATGACACCAAACTTACTTAATGATGCTCCTCATCTTTACTCCAAATATAGACTAATTAACTCCATTTTAACTCAAACCAAAACAAAATTAAGTGGAAAAATACTCTCCAAAAAACAAGTATCAGTAATTCCGCAATACACTAAAATCCTTCTAGGAGGAGATATTCACCCTAATCCTGGCCTCACCTGTCACAATGAACATCAAAACAATTATGTTCCACATACTACTGTAACCCTACAGTGATCAACCCTCAACCCCAGTAATCTAACTTTTGCTGACATAAATGTTAGAAGCATAAGAAATAAAACTGCTGAACTACATGCCTAGATTACCCAACATAAGCCTGATAATCTCACTGTAACTGAAAGTTGGCTTAAACCCAGCATAAACAATTCTGAAATTACACCTCCTGGCTATAATATAATCTGTAATGACCATACAAAAAGGAAGGGTGGTGGTATTGCTTTAATATTTCCCAGCAACTACCACATTTTCTTACAACAAACCAGTACCAAAATTCAATTCAGCAGAGTTTCTTATTACTTTCCTGAAATTAAACAATAATAAAAAAATATGAGGATGGCTTGATGGATGTATTATTGTCCTTTACATCCCCCTTGTGATGGTACAGCTATACTGAAATATATCCTACATTGGATATGCATAACAATTTCACAAGAAAAAAATACTACTGAGTGATGTGAATGTCAGTTGGTTGGTTATAAACTCTAACTTCCCTACATCTAGCATGACCTTGTTTGATTTCACACAGCTAATTAATAGCCATGCACATTAAAGCATGAAACATGAAAATTACCTATTAATTAGTTTATTATTTAACATTTGTTTACCAGGAAAGTCCGACTTGGAACAAAACCAGTTTTCAGCAGAGGCCCATGGAGAAATGCTCCAGATGCATGTCTTTGTAACATGGTAGGAAACTGGAACACGCGGAGGAAACAAACATGAACACAGGGAGGGCATGCAGACTCTGCATAGAAGGCACCCCAGCCGAGAATCGAACCAGATAACCTCTTGCTGTGAGGCGCTAATGCAGCCATGCACCACTACACCATACAATTAAACTGGATTCTAGTATCAGACTCTATCAAATATATCACCTTAGGTACAATGTCTGACTGTTTCAGTGATAATCTCCCAGTTTATAAAACCAGACATCTCGCACATTTACTTAAACAGCATGTTTATAAAACAACACACAACCTTTCCAAGGTTAACCCAGAAATGTTCATTACTACTGTATCAACAATTAACTGGAACTTTCTAAAAAATCATCCTGTTAGATAATGCTATAAATAACAAGTAATCTCCATGGTATCCCCGAAGTCTCAAACAACCCACTAAACAAGTATAGTGGGTCCAAAAACAAAACAGTGTAAGAAACTTCTCTGTGTGGAAGATTTTCAATCCATATATATCTAGTTAATCACTGTATATTAATCAGATCAGATAATGGTAGTAGAAGTAGCGAACTTGAACTCGTCCTAAGTCAAAAAATATATAATTTGAAATATTATACAGAATTACTAAGTATTCAAAAGTAATCCAAGCAGGGTAGGCAGTCTGTTTCTAATCGAAAATCCATTAAGTACACAGACAAGTGATCCAAGTAAAACAGAAATAACAGAGTAATGCTGTAAATAAATTCAGTACAGCTTTCCTGAATACACTACCTCACAGCCCAACAGTGACCCATGGCATCTCTGCAGTAGTGTGCAGGTCTTGTAAGTAATCTACTGGTGTAAGATAGTGTTTTGATTTATACAATTTATACAATTTAAAACTATGAATACTTTACTGTGATTACACAGTTGCAAACAACAACCTAGGCAATCGCATACAGAAGGAGTTTGCGGCAATAATTATATCTTAAGTATCATTTGGTAGATTATGGATGGGTAGATTACATAAAAAGAAGTGTAGAAGATACTGGTAGTAATCTTGTAAATTGGAATATTTTATGTTTGTATTTTGTGGTTCGATGACTGCATAGTACTGATAAATATGATTAAACAAGTCTCAGACTATTGGCAGCCATTTTTACAGATTGTGGTTTAAGCCAACCTGTTTGAAAGTAATAGAAGATCTAGAGCATAATTCTGTTACGGTGCTGTTTAGAATACTGTACTCCATAGTTAATACTTAGCATTTTCCAACTGATATATAGCTAGAAACTATTGTTTAGAGATGAGCAATGCATAAGTTAGAACTGCTGTAATTACTACCGTGTAAGAGCTGTTTATGCATGCAAAAAAAAGCTGCAGATGATCCTAGTTTAAAGTTATAAACTTCATAGAGCTTAAGTTGATCTTTGTGGTAAATTTGTTTAATTCTTAAGCTGTTTGGCAGCCTATAATAGTAATCTCTATTGTGTTAATATACTGAAAACTTTCATCCTTTCATCTTATCCTAACAACTTATGCCAGTTTTCCATTGTTTTCTGTCTTCCTTCTGTACTACTCCCCCTCCAGACCATAACTTTCTCTCTCTCTCTCTCTCTCTCTTTTTTTACAGTCCCCTAAATTTTAGCCATGCCTTGAACTGTGCCTTCCAATAGCCCCGAAGCTAACTATCAGAACTATTAACTGAACAGAGCACTACTCCATTACTGGAACCCTGTACAGTATAAGCTGTAAAATGCAAAGTTAAAGGAACAGCAACAAGTGTATGTTCCCTGTTTAGAAGCAAATCCATAGTAGAATCTAACTTCTGTGATAGTAGATAAAGGCATGCGCACTACTGGACACATTTTCCCTTCCCCTCACCCACTCCCATTTAGTGCTAGTTTAAAGATATCTAATAGGTCAGCTATATTGCACTGAAACCTATCCTTGGGCTTAACATTCAGAAACCAGTGATTGCAGACCCCTATTTTCAGTGCGGTTAGTCGGAAACCCGAATTTGTCCATAATATGGCTTGAATATTCTGACCTGGATTAGTTTTTCTTTTAACCGATTGTTTTCTTGTGCTCTTTGGCTGGTCTGCATCATGGCTCATCCTGTTCCGTTCAGCCTCGTTACGCTCACTCTGGTCCCCTACACTAACCCCATTCCCACCCACCCCAACATCGATTACATTTAACCACAAGAACTCATTAGACTTCATCAGAAAACAATACATTCAACAATAAAAAACTTTCAGTTTAAAAATATCTGTAAGCCAATAGAAAGTACTTTTTCATCCCACAATTAAGTGACATCACAAACTCAACTATTAAAGACATACACTTCTGTTAAAAACTATTTCTTCAAGCGAACTCTGCAGTTTTTTAAAAAACACTTGATATTGACTACATCATTCAACCCTGTTGCTTTGTCAGAATTTAACCTAATCTGCCACAGTGCTTCTTTTTGTTCTAATGCTGTCTTAAAATCCCCACCCCTTATATGGAGTATTCTCTGCTCCAGAAATGAAAACAGGAACTTATTATAGCTAGGACACTTCAAAGTGTGTTTAAAAAACGCATTTCTACCCTCTTTCTTTTTTTATGTTATAGTAGTGCTCTTTGATCCTGGCACAGAGAACCTGGGTGGTCATCCTGATATAAAATGCAGTACAATGAGAACATGACCCAATGTACACCACACCTTGGGTTTTCAATTAAAATAACCAGGCACTGGAATAGTGTGCAGCAAATGGGGCAAATTTACAAAAGGTCCCTCTTATATGTAACTACAAACGGTACAACTTCCACATTTGTGCATGCCAAATGATTTATTTGTGTGTAAAATAGTCATTTTCTCTGTTTTTTTCTTCACCCTCTCAAATAATTATTTTAAATTATAGTGATTTTTATACACAAAATGGGGGTGGGGGCCAACCATTGCAAAAAGATCCTGATTACCATCTAAAATTTTTCATTTGTCCTGTATAATGTCTTTTATCAATCCACTATCCAAAGTCATGTTCAAGTTACAAAATATTTCTTTGTTGGACTTGTTCAAGACTTTGGAGCCACTATAAGGAACGTGTAGTATGGGCTGGTAGAATGACATCTGATTGTCCATGACATACTTAGCTGTACCTATCCAATACATATCAGTCAGTAAAATAGCATTCCACCCTCTCTCCATACTTCACAGTTACCACCAGGGTATCACAAGGCTCTATCCTTGTCCTGTCCTATTTAACATTCTCAGCAACACCCTCCACAGACAAAACAGGCATTCCAAACACAGTATGCAGATGATTCCACTCATTTGCACATTTGATACTTGACATACCTCCAAAAACTTACTCAGGAAGCTTTAACAGCTATTGAAACATGGCTTTGTAATGCAAAGCTCATGCTCAACCTTGAAAAAAAACATACTACCACTACTTTCTCCAAATCTCTCTCCCTTGAAAAAGTCCTCTCTTTTGATGATACAACCACTGAAGTCACTTCTTGTAACGAATTAATAGGGGTGATAGTGGATGATCTTAAATTTGACCTTTATGGACAAATTGCACAAGAAAAACCCATCAAAACTAAGGATGCTTATAGAGCCCAAAACTTTCTCACTGACACAACTAAAGCTTACAATTGCCACTATTTATCTCCTCTGCAAGCTTCTTTATGGCACTCCTGTTCTTACTAACCTTCAGGCATCACAAAAATGAAAACTTGAACATTGCTATTACAGAGTTGATACATTTGCCAGAAATTCCCCTTTCAGAGCCCACCACTGTGTAGCACTAAAAAAGCCTAAATTGGTTAGAGCTACCCCATCAACTAACATATACTCAGTGCCTTAGTGCCTGTAAAATTATCCGGAATCCATCTGTTTATCTTGCACTAAGTAACATTCTACACAACTAATGTACCCAGTCAGTCAATATGATCCACTGACCAAAAACTCCTATCTGTCCACAAACCTATCAAATCTGTTGTGCATTTTCTGTACTCGTACTATGTTCCTAAGGCCTGAACTTCTTATCTCTATCCATCAGGTCAATACCCTCTCTTCTATCTTTCAAAATCACTCTGAAAGACTTCCTAGCCAAAAGCTGGCTCTGTTCTTGCTCAACACCAGGATAATTATATCCATAAATGTGAACAAATACCTGTTCATACCTTATATCTCCTTAGTCTTCCTTCTTCACTCACTTCCTTACTTCTATCAATTTCTGTTCCCTGGCTTTCTGTCTAAATATACCATAAGCCTGCTTTTCTCTCACTTATTACAATTCCTGTTTGCACTTACTTTTAATTTCTCTGTAAACTGGTTACAATTTCTCTAACTATTAAATCATTATCATGTATCTTATAGCTATTCTTAAGCAATGTTTTCATATTATTTGTTGTAATTAAACTACAGATCCAGTGTTGTTCAGTTTTGTCATGTTCAACAGATTGGTGTCTGATCTGATCTCAGATCCAGTCCGGGGAATTCCAAATCCATGGAACTGGGATGAGGACTCCACCCCTTACCCATAATGCCCTGTAGCTTCAGGTTTCATTTGCTGCCATTGAGGATGCGAGTGAATCTCAGGACTCTGTTCTCCAATCTCAAAACTAAGACAATAAGTAGAATGTTATTCTATGTTTATATTGCCCCTACCCTATAGTTGGATATTTCTAGGTGGTATGACAGTTTCTAGTTAACATTGGGTCAATAGGACCCCATTACACTTTATTTTTTTTTCCACTTTGTGGTGTAGTCTCCATCGTACTTTCTCAATATATTTACATTTTTATGTATTTATATACATTTTTGCAGTTTTTGTAGTAGTTATTGTTATAGTTGTTCTTGCTCTTGGTAAAGTGATTTATGACTTTTTACAGGGTCAGAAAAACCTTTCAAGAAATGTACCCATTGTGGACACAAAATTCACCCCAAGACCCACACCAGTTATGTGTTTATTGCCTGGTTGTAGCTCATTTGGAATTAGAGAGCGATATTTGCAAATCCTTTGGATCCAAGGCACTCCAAAGTTGTCAGGACGAGCTGATTTTAAAAAGACTTTTGCCCACACAGTTGGGTAAGGTCAGCCCTTCTCTTTCTAAGTCTTTCGTAAAAGCTAGAGAAAAGGGAAGAGAGAGAGAGAAAGAGTCAAGTCAAGATCCATAAAAGATTAAAGAATCTAGTAGAAAGCAGTATATGGATCCATCAGCCTCCTTGGATCTGGCAGTCAGATTAAGTAAATCATTGGATCCAACACCTCCTCAGATGCAATCATGGAGCCTTTCACCACAGGGGAAGTCCCAGACAATAACAGTTCATCAGATCCGGACACCGTCTCCTACTCTGAGATTTTCTCCAGAGCCAGTCAGCCCTCGGCTTCATTCACAAATTTTAAGGGAATCTAGACATTCCAGATCTTCTTCAGTATCCTCCCCAAGGTCAGCCCATTCAACCAGAAGCCCCTCAGAAGCAGACGTCAACAAGATGATGAGGTTTTAGAGACAGCAGATATATTTGGGGGTTATCCCAGTTCTGTCTCCTAAACTGGATCCGTGAATAGATTCTACTACACCTCCCTTCAATTCCATTGTCGACCACCTTGTCAAGTGGATCTGGTTGCACTTGGATTGATGTATTCGGATCCAAAACCCCTAGTGTTTTCAACTCCATCTGTACCCTTATCTCTTTCAGCTTCAGGGTGAGATGAGAAGTGGAGCCGAAGCACTGGGTTCAGGGTCGTGGAGGAGAGGTCGACCTCTAGACCTTTATATCCATCCCTTCCCCTTGCTGCCTTGGCCTTCAACAGCTTAGCTCTGCCATCAGCTTCAGGACATTTTCTCGACTCTCTTACGTCGAGATGCTGTCTTGGGTACCATTTCGATTTCAGAGTTCAAGTCAGCTGAATGGGCTCTCTCAGTGAAAGGGAGGCACACTCCATCTAGACTGGACCCATCCCAACATCTGACTTCATTTGCGCTCTCTCCTGTCATCCATGTCAACTGGGACAGTCCGCATTGAGGGCTTCAGGAGACACTCAGCCCGAGTTCCCAGTCCAGTTCTGATCCTGCAGTCGATGTTCCCCAACCACAAGTTCCTATGAAAACACATAGATTTTTCTCCTGAATCTGTCACTGAAGACATAGACTTCAATGGAAAAAGGTCCCCATGATCTCCCTTTGATGATGTCAATTTTAGCGTCTTTCTGGAATTGATGAAGCAGACGGGAGGTTATCCTCTGATAACCCTTCTCTGGAGGAATTTGTGTTCCTTGAGGCCTTTAGTACTGCCTTGTCTAACTCTTGGGTGGTCCCCTTCAGATCCCCTACTAGATGTCATAACCCAAAGAGTATGGCAGGAACCTGACTCTGTGGAGCGTATCTGCAAGACACCAGACAGAATCTTGTCCACCCCAAAGGACAAACAGCACTGAAGTAAGGGCCCTTTGATAGATGCTATGGTCATTCTTGTGGCCACTATGAAGGAACTCTCTGAAGAGAGACCATCTGTCCACCATCCTAATTGAGAGTCCAGAGCCTTGGACAGATTTGGGAAATAGATTTATGTTTCAGCAACCTTTTCAATTAGCGCACTGAACTATTTGGCACAGGTAGTTCATTTCCAGAGGGATTTGACAAATAATTTGACCAACTCCCTCTCAGGTATCCTTCCCACAGATGTCCACAAGAAAGTGGAATTCCACTTGGCTATCCTGAACTCTATGACAAACATTTCCATGGGATTATTATCCAGTGCAGCCAATGGAGCCTTGAAATCAGCAGACAATGGCGTTGCCTTACGTCATCATGCCTGGATGCAGTTATGTGAATTTGCAGAGAGCTTCAAGTCATCCTTCATCAATGCCCCCTGTGATGGGTCCACACGTTTTAGGCCGAAGGTGAAAGATACTGTCAAGAGGAGTGAACAGGATGGCAAGACTCTGCCATTGGCATACTTTTTTTCAGCTCCTCAACATTTATACTCCCGAAATCAGAGAGGAGGGAAAAACGATGTGGTTTAGAACATTGCAGGGATCAAGCCAAGACACTTCCTTGGATAGATCCTCTGGAGGCAGAGGAGGGAATGGTTTCACTGGGTTTTGCCTCACTAACAGAGGTGGCCTGCAAATCCAAGGGTTTCGAGGTCTGTTCTCAGAGAAACCCTTCCTGCTGTCCTGAGTGGTTGCCCAACTGCTACAGTCTGGAAGCAGTTGTGGGGGCACTTATCTTTTAATCTTTCAATGTGGCAGGCCATCACTTCAGACAAATGGGTGCTAAGGATAATTTCCAGAGGATACACAATTCCCTTTTTGCAAAATTCCTTAAAGAAAGGAAGAAAGGATTCCCTAAGTACTGCCCCAGCAGCTGGAATCTGCAACAGCAGAAGTACTGAAACTTGAAAAAAAGAGCTATCCAGCAGATCCCACCTGACCAGTTTGGATCCTGAGTCTACTCAAGGTTCTTTTTAGTTTCAAAGAAAACCAGGGTAATAGGATCATTTTGGAGCTTAGTCATCTAAATCAGTTTGCAAGAAAGACAAAATTCCGGATGGTCACGGTTCAGTCTATTTCTCCCGCTACTGGAGAAGGACATATGGATGTGCACAGTAAATCTCCAGTATGCTTACTACCAGATAATGATAAATAAGCATTCCAGGAAATTTCTCCATTTCAGGCTGGGAACCAATTACTTCCAATCCAGAGCTCTGCCATTTGGCCTCGACACAGCCCCTCCAGGTGTCCAGCAAATGTACGGCAGTAGTTGCAGCTTACCTCAAGCTGCAGGGTTATCAGGTGTTCCCATATCAGGATGATTAGCTCCTCACTGCACCGATCAAGGATCTGTTGGTTCTCTGAAAGGACTTCCTACTCCAGTGGCGTCACTGGTTAGGCATCACAGTAAACCTATACAAAAGTCAGTTGCTTTCTGTCCAAACAATTGAATTGATTGGAAGCCACCTGAATTAATTGAAACAACTTGCCTTTTTACCTCTTCACCAAGCTTTTACTTTGGCAAATGGCCATATGAGTGATATCCCTTACCCACACACCAGCACATCTCATATTACAGCTACAGAGTCTCACGGTCTGAACAAAAGCACTGATTCCATGTGGTCATTTTTACATGCTGGTCCTCCAGTGGATACTAGTGGTGCAGTGGTTGCAACATTATCATTCCATGAAGACACCAGTAAGGCTAACCAACCCCTATTTGAGGACAGCAAGTTCAGTGGAGGATCTCCTCAGATCCTCTTAGGTCATCCCTTTTTTCTCCCCCTTACCAGTGGTGATTGTCACCATGAATGCTTTCCTTTTAGGGTGGGTAGGGTAGGGAGGCATTATGAAGGGAAAACCATTCAAGGTGTATAGACTTCATCTGAGACCCATACACATATCAGTATTCTGGAGATGAGGGTTGTGTTTTATGCATTGTAGGCCTTCCAGAGTTTTCTCCCAGAAGGTGCGATAGCAATTCAGAAAGACAATATGTCATCATTTTGTCTTGTATATAAACAAACAGGGAGGAACCTGATCCTATCTTCTGTGTGGGGAAGCCATGATGGTCTGGCAATGGGTGATGTCTTCTCACTATTTTCTGGTAGCAATGCACATTCCCTGCAGGTCCAGTGTATTAAGAGGACAGGTTGAGCAGGAATATCATGCTCCCTACCAGCGGTTCCTCAATCAGGTAGTGGTGAGCAACCTGTTTTGCCTATGGGGCCAACCTTGCTGCAACCTATTTACCTCTCCTCTGAATCACATATGTAGCACTTATTTTACCATAGACCCTGCACAGGGTCAGTCACCAAGATACACTCTTCTCTACAACTGGCCCCCGGGTCTACTTTATGCCTTCCCTCCTTTTCCCCTAATTTCAAAGTTCATCCAGAAAGTGAAATGGTGCAAAGCAAGGGTAATCCTCATTGCACCCTTTTTGTCCCCATCAGGTTTGGTTTCCTTCTCTGTGGCTTCATCTACTTTGTCCAACAAGGACATTGGCCCACGGGTCAGATCATTCGGGTATCATCTGACGGAACTTAACACAATCAAACACATGATTTCTCACAGTTCTGTTGATTGCCAGAGATGACCGATATTCAAAACAGGTGGTCCACGTCCACATTCTAACAACTTCACAAAATTCTAGTATGAAGAAAGTATACTTAAGTGGAAAAGGTTCTCTATTTGGACCTCCATAAAACAGATAGATTCCTTTTCGTCTCCCCTTCCAGTTATTCTAGATTTCTTGTCAGAGCATTTTTCATAACAGCTCTAGTTTTTCCACCATCAAGGTAGAACTAGCAGCAATTTCAAATTTTCCTGTTGGTCAAGATCAAACACCCATTGCTGCTATAAAGGTTTCTAAGGACATTTGTAAGAGGTACTTTTCTCCTTAGGAATTCAGTTCATGATCTTGCCCCTCAGTGGGAAATCACTGTAATGCTGCAGGCTTTCACTGAGTCTCCATTCAAATCAGCATCTACAGTGGAATTAAATTTTTTGTCATAGAAGATGTTATTTTTGATGACAGTCACATGTGCCAAGTGAATCTCTGAATTACAGGTGCTGTCCTGCAAACCTCCTTACATAATTTTTCATAAGGACAGGGTTTTTCTGAAGCTAAATCCTTCATTCATTCCTAAGGTGGCATCAGAATCTAACTTACACTATCTGTCAGTCTACCAGTATTTTTCCAAAATATTCCAACAAAGGTGAATATCTTCTTCACTTGTAAGACATTCACAGGCAGTTGGGATGTTATCTCCCTCACACAAAGGGTATGAAAAAGTCAAATTAGCTTTTGGGTCCTTAAAAATCAAAATGGGAAAAAATGTATCTAGGGTTACACTTTCTAAGTGGCTGGTAGATTGCATTTCTTATGTCCAAAATAAATGTAATATTCCCTTGACCAAGAAACTCACTGTTCATTCCAACAGATACTTATTGACATGGTCTACAGTTCAAACATTTGTATATCATTATAAGTTTGATGTACAGTCCAGATCCTGATCATCTTTTGGCTCCACGGTGCTCAGGAGTGTCCTTCCTTGTGACAACCCAGGAACAAGGTAGCTTGGGATTCTGTCTCATCTGTTGGACATGATGAAATTGGACAACACTGGATACAAAAGTTATGCACCCACAATAATGATAGATATGTGTTGTCAGTATTTTGTCTAGTTGAATATCCCACCCTTCTTCCCCTTGCAAATTTTCTGGGAACCTCATAACAGTTCATTATTTTTTTCTTAGAGATTTGGTTGTCAGGTTGCGTCTATAATAATGGTAGTCAGCAAACTCGGTCTGAAGCTAGGAGGAAGACAACAGGGCACTATGGGTAAGGGGTGGAGTCAGAGTCCAGGTTCCACGTGTTTGGAGGTTCTGATGCCAGTGCCGAAACCCATCTGTTGAACTAGACGAAATATGGACAACAAGGATCTATCATTATGGTAAGTATATAACTTTTGTTTGTTTTTATATTATTTTTAAAGATTGTAAAATTATTGCTAAAATATTTTGTATATTGGAGCTTTTGTCCCTGGGCCTATGTTGAAAATTCCCTCCTATCCAGTCAGAAGGACTTTCCCTATAATCAAATGTCAGTAAATAAAATAAATACACTTGAAAATGATCTAGTGAGTAACTGATCTTCATTTCATACCAGTAATGTAACTCGTGAAGAGCACTATGCAATGGGACAGTTATGGAAGGCGGAAAATCTTCTGCTGTGTTTCACACCAGCAGCAGCACTGCATGCTCAGAACTTATTCTACTTGAAAGTACTGCATGCAAGCCAATAACAGGTTAGGTGGGATCACCTCAGGTTAGTACAGGCACTGCTGAACTGACAGTGTCTGACCTGCCTCTTTGTATTGGAGACTCATCATGTAACATAAGTTTTGTAGATCCCATCGGGTTGCAGCATACAGTTTAAAGGAAGTAGTTAGTGTAACCCATCATACTCTGGGTAAAATAGGTAATAATTTGGTTGCACAGGGGTACTTTATAACATATCAGCTTCAAGTCTCACAAAACATTAGAAAGTCAGAAGCTTGCAGCGATGTACTCCCCACTAGGTTCACTGGAAACCTTAACATTAACACTAAACTTTTATGTTGCTCATTATCACTGGAAGGCTGCAGGATATTTTGTTATGAGGAAAGATGTGAGCACATTTGAGGTTGTGTTACTACTTTGCCCTTAAAGATATAGCTCATGCAGTATATTGTATAAGGCTGAGTATCCATATGGTTTGGCCTGAACGTGTATAAGATCTGGAAGTACAGATATACTAACATGAGTGGCTGTGGTCAAATTAATGCAAAGTGCCTACTAAATAACTTTTTGACTGTGATGCTTGCAAAACAATCACATTAAATCAGAAGTGCCTCTCAGTTCTCTTTGGCATTCCAAACAGAAAAATTATGAAAATCTAATATATTTTCATTAAAACTGAAGATGCAGTTGTTCCATTGCATTTGAAGACAAGCAAATGATTTAATGGTACTTTCGAAGCAGGTGTCGCAGTGTCAGTGCTGAATATTTAATTAGAGTTGTGTCAAATAAGTTTGGGACGAATATTTTTAAAATATTTTATTTTCTGTTTGCAGAAGAAGATTCAACTTTATGCATCTGGGCATGAGATTAAATTTCTGATGAAAGTTTTCAGGAATTCTATGAACAACATTTTCACCACCAGGGAATGTAAAGATTTAATGTATTTAGTGGCAGTACTTTGCAGCAGTCGTCCATCTACTAGAAGGAATAGGAAGTCTCTACAAAGGATTAATGATTGCAAGTCAATGAAAATGAACAGCAAGTATTGCACATGTACTTGGGTGCCTACTGCTTGTTATCCACACATCTGTAAGAGATTTAGGAAACAAATCAGCCAGTCGATTGAAAGCATGTCAATATGTACTATATTTTATAAGAACTCTGACCCTGTTGAATCATCTTCAATACATTCAGTGAAAAGGACTACAGTGCTGGTATCATTTGCAGCGCAGAATTATAAAGTATCTTGAAGATTGCACTCAAAGGTTATCAGAAGACTGCTATTGGTGTTTAAAGACTTTATCTACAATTAAGGAAGAGATGGTTACTGACAGTTCCTCTGTTAGCCTTTCAGATGATGGTGTTCCAGTTCAAATAGCAGGCCTTCATGACTTGGTAAGTATGCTTCTGTTTGTTTTGACCAATATTTTATGTAGAACACAGGATGAGGAGTGACATCAACCTTCTGTACTATCCCAGATAGTTGAACTGTCAGCACAGGCTAAGCTGCTCTGTGAATGGTCCTTGGTGAAGGATGTGTTTGTGTGTTACCACCAACACATCTGCAGTAACAACAGATGCATAAGATTCCCCACCCCAGGCACACTGGCACCATATTGTACATCAGCTGCTGCTTCCTGTCCATTGAGTAGGACATACATATTTTCTAAGACCTGCAGTATAAGAAATCATCATATAACAAGGTCTTATAGATGAATCATATAAAACCAGACACTGTGCTTCTACTTTGATGGGTTCTCATGAAAGCACATACTAATAGAAGTACGGTCAAAATGGCAGCATGGACTCTGAAACATAATTGCGTAGAATATGAACTCCAGAATTTTTATGCCAGTGATAAACAAATCCTTCTTTTACCAGGGAAAGATTTGTGTTAATATCTGTATAAAAATACATTAGGCAACTAAACCTACAATAGAAAATCAACCTATACAGCTATGAGTCTTCAGTTGTGATGAGTCAAGCTCAGCAAAAAGTACAGTGCTTTTATCATGCCAAGAGTAGCCTAGGATTCACAACATCACATTTTGGTTGTAACAGTGTTTGTGGAAATTATCCTTTACATTTACTTTACTCGATTGCATGTACTTTGATTTTGAGGGGAATGGGGTTAGTTAATTACTGAGGTCTTAGTAGCTTAATGTCAGTCACCATGGTTACTAGTATGACAAAATGTTACGTAAATTGTTAACTTTGCTGTTAAACTGGATTGTATTTAAGCAGTACTGCAGCTATGGTTGAAAACAACAGTCGAGGTAAGAACTGGATGGGAAATTATAGAGCAGATGTAAAATTATTACAAAATGTCTAAGCTTTGTATATTACATGATATCACTAAGATTCTGGTCTCTCACTATGAGCACTTATTCATACTCAGTAAATACAGCTGTTGTAAAGTTTTAGAAATTACACTGTGTTAGTGGGCTTGTTTTCTAAATTTTTGAATTCACTTTTATAACTTCTAGGTAATTAAGCATGGTTTGCCTTGCCATCCTGAACAAGAAATCCATCATAATTTGAAGAACCATGTCTCTGTCAATACTAGGTAAGATTAATTTATTTTAAATGTAGTCGTTAAGGTCGAGTGTAGCTATTACTGTATATGTCTTGAAGGACATGAGGTAGGAATCATGGTATAGTTTTATAGGAACATTACATCTGAATGAGAAGACTTTATATATATTAAGCAACAAACAAAAGTGTAAAAGAATGCATATCTGCGTTGTAGTCAAGAGCCAGATATTCTGCAGCATAGATCTGATATACAAGTGAACACGTGATGTGAATCACTGTCAGTAGTAGTGATGCTGATGTATTCTTATTCTGGAGGAAGGATAGAATGTTTAAATGATGGATGCATTTGGGGGAGATTGATTGTTGTACGAATATCTGAGGACGAAGACTGAAAGGATACAAGTTCAGAGAATCTATTTAAGGAGAGTATTGCATACTGTGTGTATGTCACTTCTTGTGCACACTCAATGTATTACTGCAATATGAACAGCACATGCAGCAGAAATCTCAGAGGACAAAGAAAGTGCCTTTATAGTGAGACTTCCAATTGTTATGATGCATAATGATCATATATACCTAACCTTAGTTCCAGCAGATCAGACTAAAATTACTAGCCTTCTAGCCATTACCTTAGTGTTCTTATTCTTTATAACTTATAGTTTTAACCTTGTATCCAAATGTGTCTGTAGTAGTGGTAATCACCTAAGCAAAGCTGAAACATTTTAAAAAGACATACGTAGGTCAACGGCTAGTTCCCAGGTATCATCCTTGAACCGTGTACTAAATTCTGCAAAGACAGCCAACACAAAGTTTCGTGTAGAAGGGTAATGAGATCAACAAATTCTTACTGAAGAGTTCGCAGCTATTCAGGCAGATGCCAAATAAGGAGAAATCTGCAATTCACTGTTGCCATTATGACTCATTTCTGCCCCTGCATAGGGCCTGGCACTCATAGCATTGGTCAGCTGGATGAGGTTGCAATAGAGTTCAGGCTTGTACTTGGCTATGGGTCTGTGCCATATGGGTGCCTTGATCTTTATTGTTCGATTTGAATGCATGTGGAGAAGTGTTCTTAGATATGTAAATTCTAAACTATCTTGCAGTAAGAGAAAGGGTGGCGTTTCTTTTTTTGCAGCTAAGCCTATATCACACAGCATGACATATGCTTCACTTATGTGCTGGAGACCTTACCCAGGCTCTCATACAGGGGAGGAGGTGTGGTCCTTCCTGGAAAGGGGACGCATATTAATTCAAAGCAGTGCTTTTGACCTGAAGGCCTTAAAGAAATGCAGTTTCTATGATCTCTTCTCATCTGGTTAAACAGTCATTCTTATTATGTGGTATCTAAAAAAGCAACGGAACACCCACTTTTGTGCAGAAAAAGCAGTATTTGCATTCTGCAACAAACCGGGACATCCTTCTTTTAGCACTTTGCATCCTTAGAGAAGTGAAATAGTTGATGGATTCTCTAAGCTAGGCCTTCAGTCCTGTCCTGGAACTCCAAATTCCAAAGCTGTGCCTAGTTGGGGTTTTCCAGAACTGGGACACTTGCACAGATTAACCTGATTACCCTTCGGGTAAAATCTCTTCTTGAAAACATTCACATCTTGGAAACACACATCTTGGAATCCACCAGTTTACCCCTTTGTCACTAAACTCATTCCTGCAGATCAAAACATAATGCAGATTTTGACACTGCATTATTAAACAGCTAATTTGCCTTACCTACAGGGCGCAGTATGCAGAGAGAGTTTTATCTGTGAGAAAGAAAAAGGCAAGTAAAAGACATGTGAAGGTGAGCTCACAGAAAGATCTTCTTAAAGTTCCTCCAAAAGAGTGGCCTCATAGAGAACTATTCTAAAAGAGAGTTTACAGGAGGAACAACATCATGCTGAGGAGCCAAAAGTAAAGCTGAACTGGAGAGAAAATAGTCAAAATTTTAAAAGGGTTTGGGCATCAATTAAAGAGATTCCTTCCGGGGATGTGTACATGCACAATAGCATATGAGGAATTAAAAGAAAACATACAAATATACTTAATGTGCTGGACTCGACATAATTTTGCATCATCACATCCAGCACAGGTTGTCCTGTTTATATATTTTTTAGTGAGAAAATAAAAAAAATGTTTTAACACAGAAAAAGTGTGGAAAATTTTACACTGATCTGTTGTTGTCCTTTCCATTCCTCCTCAATGTATGGATGCCAGGTCCGACTCAGCAGCATGCACGAGATTTGGGATCCAACTCTTGAGTTCCTTCCTTTACCCATAATGCCCCAGTCAGACATTGTTTGCTGCCATCTCGCACAAAAGCAGATCCCTGTCTGAGCATTATATTGGATAATTATTTCAGCATTTTTCATAAGTAATTATCTTTCTACAATCATATCCCTTCCCTTTTCTATTTTTTGTCTAACATACAAATTCTATTCTGATCATTAACTTTATAATGTTACAGTTTTTTTACTTTTTCATACTCTATAAAGGGTATTCTTTTTTACCATTGATAGCCTGCTTTCCTTAATTAAAAAAAAAACTCTCCTGTTTTTTATTTCTACCTGTTTTTCTCTAAATCCTGCTCTTTTCAATATGGCAGAAAAAACAACTGGATTTTAAAAAGTGCACCTCCTGTTGGGATAAGATTCCCAATTTTGATGCTTACATGAAGTGTGTTTACTGTCTTGGAGTGGCACATCTTAACCCTAACTGTTCTTTTTGTGCTGGATGTAATTCAAGAGCTGTGAGTAACAGGCACAGTAAATTGGTACTTGATTTGCTCCCTCCTCCTTCCTGTTCTTCCTCAGGGGCTCAAACCCCTGGCAAATCTTTAAAATCATCTTCAGAGCCAAAGAATCTCACAAGAGATCCTCCCACTCATTCTCCAAAGTCTGCTACTTCAGTTCCATCGTTATTAGAGCTGCCACAAAAATCCTGAAAACTTTGGATCTGACTTCATCATATCCTAAAAAAAACCCACTGTGATCCAGCGACCTCTGAGCCAAGTGTAATTTCATCAAAATCTCTGTGAACCCGCTCACTTGGATTGACAGTCAAACCAATGTCTCCTCAAATGCACTCTCCTTTTCTTCAGAGGACACAGAGGAGAGAGTCTAGTCCACATTTGACCACCTTGACTATTAGATCTTCCAGAAGTCTGTCAGAAGCCAACATGAATAGGATGATGAGGAAATTCCTCAGAGCTCAGATGCAGGTTATTCTATCTCCATCCCCCATTGGATCCGTGAGCCTCCGGTCAGCTTTTCACATTGTTGTATTGCCTTCTCCAATTCGTCCTCTGTTTCAGAGCCCTTGGATCCAGGAGGCCTGAGTGTGTTGGTGTTGGATCCGAAGATGACTAAGTGTTCAACTGTTGAAAGCCTCCATGACTGTTCTGCTCTAGTTCCCATAGATCAGGATGAGTCTCGAAGCCAAATCATCGGTGTCAGATATGGGGGGTTTGGATCCACTCTGATGTTCAGAGCCATCTTTGCCCCTCGGAGCCTTGGCATTGGACAGCCCAAATCCAATTCCTTCCTCGAGGCATGGATACTGGCAGGGTCAGGGCCTGTGGCTCTGGTGTTTTTGGGTCCAGTGTGCCAGCCATGGCTTCTCCCGGTTCATTGGCCTTCAAGGTAGTGGAGAAGGCTTTCTCTTGACCAAGGGCTTCGACTACTCTTTCATCATTTGGTCCTACATCCATTCCCCCTCAGATGCAAACTCTGAGCCTATCAGACCTACTCCACAGGGACAGCCAGCCCCAGCTAGCATTCAGACAGTTCCCATTGAGGAATTGAGAAACTTCCCCCTCTCTTCAGATACCTGTCCATATAATCCCACTGAAGAGGTCCCATGAAAAAGAACGTACAAAAGGAGATACATAAATTCTCCTATGGAATCTCTCACTGAGTATACTGATTTTGACGAAGGGAAAGATTCCCCCAGATCTCCACTGGAAGACATCTCATTCAGAGACATGCTGGAAATTCGTAAACAAAAAGGTGGATGGTCTTCAGATACTCCTTCCCCAGAGGAGTCAGTTTTTCTGGAAGATTTTGGTTCTGGCCATGTACGTCTTGGGTGACACCCCCCCTCAGATGAATGAGCTCATCAGTGTAATCTCCTGCTGGGCATAGAAGGAACTGGACTCTCTTGAACCAATTCTCTGATGCCCAGACAAAATTTTGGCACCACTGAATGACAGACCACATTGGAGCAAAGGTGTCCCTGTTGATGCTGTGTTTGTGGCAGCAACTACAAAGAAGGAACTAGCAGAACAGAGTTCCTCTGTCCATTGACTTAATAGTGAGTTGAAGGCATTGGACAGGTTTGGAAAGTGCTTATTTGCTTCAGCAACCTTTCCCTTGATGTCTCTGAATTATTTAGTGCACTTTACAAGATTAGAGAAGAATTTGAACAAGGAACTCTCCATATCCCCTCTCTGAGTCCATGTCCATTAAAGACTGCAAAATGTCATCTTCACAGCTGGTCATGCTTTTGTCCATTTCCAGTGCATCCATGAGGTTAATATCCCATGCTGCAGAAGGTACCTCACAGGCAGCCAGTTCAGGCATAGCCTTTAGGAGACATGCCTGGATGTGGTTATGTGACCTTGTGGAGCCTATGAAGTCTTCTTTCATCAATGCTCCCTTTGATGGAATATCTTTGATGTTATGTGATCCTATCTCGCCTACATTCTGACTGATGGTTCGGAGCCGATCCCTCGGCTCCGACTCGGCACGCTTATGCCAAAGAGCGAAGTCTCTTATTGGCTGAGCTTATTATATCCCAGGATGCACCACTACCAGTCCCCCAGATCTCGTTTGCCGCTAACTAGCGAAGACGTGGTCTCGAGCTGGCTGAGCTGAGTAGTATTTAACTTACTTTTTTCTGTCAGAAATTTGCTGTTCCTATCATAAAAAGCTGTTTTAACGGCTACTCTGTGCTTTTGTGTGTGATTGGAGTTTTTTAGTGAAAAACTTGTAGTGTGATTGGGCGTTGGTTCTGATTTCGGGCCTCCTTCATCTGTAGGGCCTTTCCCGGTCAGTCAACCCCTCTCAAACCTTTGGGGTTTTAAGATCCCCTTGAGTTAATTGTTGTTACCGGATTGTTTACCTAATCGGCAGTTGTAAACTGATTTTTGTAGTGTCAGTTAAGTCAGAAAGTCAAGTTAGGATAGTGTTGTTTTTGCTGTCAGAGAATTACTGCATTATTGTTATAATGTCTCAGAATCCTAGGCCTTCGGGTTTTAAAAAATGCACCAAATGTAATTTTAAAATGTCAGTCACAGATGACCACTCTCTCTGTGTTTATTGTTTGGGTGCTAAACATTTACAAGAGTCATGCAGTGTGTGTCACGCTTTTTCCTCGAGGGTCCTCCAGGAGAGGAAAAATAAACTCATTCTTAAAGGCTTAATAAAACCCTCCTTTGAAGAAGCTTTAGCATCCTCTCCTTCTCCAGCTAAAAAGAAAAGGGCGTCGGATCCGACCGCCAAAAGACATAGGCAGGCTTCTCCTTCGGCTCCAAGGACTTCGGAGCCGAGGGCGGAACGGTCTGCCTCGATGCCACCAGTCTCGACTCCTCTGGCTTCGGAGCCGATGGCTGGGGCATCGAGAGGCGGGTCACCTTCGTCGGCTCCACTGGTCTCGGAGCCGACAAAGGTTGCCCGCTCAGACACTTCCTCCTCGGCGCCGAAGTCCTCCTCGGCACCGATGGAAACTAGTGTGGGTATTCCTTCGGCGCCGATAGTCATCGAGTCGCCTCGGAGCCGGTCCCCTAGCCCTTTGGGGCCGTTGGAGAGGCCATCTCGAACCCGTTCAGTATCCTCTAGGTCATTGAGGATGTCGGATTCGGATATAGACAGGGTGCTCCAAAGACTGTTCCAGTCCCCAGTCTTTCAAAAATTTGTTTCAGCTCCGACCCAGTTGGCTTCGGAGCCGATGGCCCATGCCCATGTCATTGCTATTCCTCCTCCGACCGCTTTGGCTCCGTCGGAGCAGGTGCTGTTGGAGCCGGTGGAGATCTTAGGGTCGGCTCCGACCCTTACTCCAACCCCGGCCTTCGGGTCCGAGTTTGGTACATGGACTTCTTCGGCTGGACCTGGGGGTGATGTTTCGGGACCTATGCTATCGGTTCCGAGCCTCCCTCTCAGTGCTTCGGCTGCGGGACTTCCGTCTGCTATCATGGCTCCGGGGACCGGACACTCCCAGGATTCTGGGGTCCGGCTTTCAGAGCTATGAGGAGTGCCTTGGCCAAGTCTTCTTCGGCCATCTCTCCGGCTTTACCGGCACCTTCCCTGGGCGTGGAGACTGGGTCTTTGGCAGTTCCCCTGTCCGTAGGCAGCGGAGCCCCTGGGCCTGAGTTTACCCCATTGGGGTTCCCTCCTCCTGAGGGTTCTTCGGAGTTGTCTTCAGAGGAACCCCAAGGAAGAGATCGTGCAAGAGGAAGCACGTGGACTCCCCGAGTCTATTACATCTGACACTGATCTTGATGATGCGGAGGGGTCCCAAGTCGCCCTCGGATGATGTCTCATTTGCGGACATCTTAGAGATCCTCAAACAACGAGGCGGCTGGATATCCAAACCCCTCTGCTGATGAGTCAGTGCTCCTCAAGGCCTTTGGGGCTCAGCCCTCCGCCTCCTGGGTGTCTCCGCCCTTCGACGAGCTCCTGGATTTAGTTTGTCGGAGGGCGTGGGAACATCCAGATACCGTGGAACCAGTCCCTTCTCGTCCTAACAAATTTTTGTCTGCCCCACCCGAGAAGGAGTTCCTGACTAAAGGCGTGGCTGTAGATGCCATGGTGGTGGCATCTGCTACACAACAGGACGTGGCAGAGGCTTCAACGTCCGTCCATCCTCCTAATAAGGAGTCTAGGAGCATGGACCGCTACGGGAAGCGCACCCTGACTTCAGCGGCCTTTACTTTAAGGTCCCTGAATTATTTGGCACATTTTACCAGGCTTCAGAGGGATCTGGTCAAGGAGCTGTCAGATTCCCTCTCGGGTAACCTACCTGAGCAGTTAGCCCAGTCGGTTAGCTCTCAGTTGGCTATCCTTACGTCAATTTCTAACTCGTCCATGAGGCTCATTTCATATGCGGCCGAAGGGGCAGGTAGAGCGGCAGGCACAGGCGTGGCTCTACGGAGACAAGCCTGGCTCCGCTTGTGTCAGTTTGCGGAGGCCTTCAAGTCTTCTTTCGCCGACGCTCCCTTTGATGGGTCCTCTTTGTTTGGACCTAAGGTTAAAGACACCCTTACCCGCTGTGAGCAAGAGGGAAAAACTTTATCTGCCGTAGGTGCCCGTTATTCCACTCCCTTTCGGCCTTATCCCAAGGCTAAAGGAGGAGGGAAGATGTGGTTCCGTAAATCACGTAAGTTTTTTCCTCAACAGCAGGAAGATTCCCCTTCCAGAGGCAGAGGACGGGGAAATTTTTCTGGGAGACGCCGTCCCAGAGGCGGCAGAGGGCCCCGCAATTCTGGAGACCGCGAGTCCTTTCGTGGCTCTTCAGCCTCCCACACCTCATGAGGGATTGCCCGGCTGTGCTGCTCCGGAGCCAGTCGGGTGCCGTTTTGCCAAGCACCTAAAAGCCTGGGAGTCAATCACTCAGGACAGATGGGTGCTTCGGATCATTGCTGGAGGTTACACCATCCCATTCACATGCTCACCCCCACCGTCCAAAAAAATCCCGAACCCACCACCCAGTCAAAGGGAAATTGCAGCCGCAGAAGCTTTAAAGCTGCTAGAAAAAGGAGTCATCCAACCGGTCCCCACAGACCAGATCGGATCCGGAAATTACTTGAGGTTCTTTTTAGTGCCAAAAAAGACAGGGGACCTGAGACCAATATTGGATCTCAGCAGACTAAACCAATCCATCACGAAATCCAAATTCCGAATGGTCACGTTACAATCCATTCTCCCATTGTTGGAGAAGGATGTTTGGATGTGCTCCATAGACCTCAAGGACGCCTATTATCACATACCGATACATCAGGCGTCCAGGAGGTATCTGCGCTTCAGCCTGGGAGACAGTCATTTCCAATTTTGTGCACTGCCCTTTGGTCTCACCACAGCGCCCAGGGTGTTCACCAAGTGTTTGGCAGTAGTGACTGCTCACCTGAGGAGTCTTGGATTCCAAGTGTTTCCCTATCTGGACGACTGGCTCCTGACTGCCACCACCAGGCATCTACTAATGGACAACCTCAAAGCCACCATCTCCCTGGGTGCTACCCTGGGAATTACATTCAATTGGTCAAAGTCTGTCTTGCTGCCCTCTCAGCGCATAAGGTTCATAGGAGCAGAGATAGACTCAAAATTGATGCTGCGTTTTCTTCCTACCGAAAGGATCCAAACTTTACAAGGCCAAGTTCAAGCCCTGATTTCAAGATCCAAAGCCCCAGCCAGGATGGTCCTACAAGTTTTAGGTTCGATGTCTGCCACGGTTCTTCTAGTTCCTCTGGCAAGATTGCACATGAGGATTCTTCAGTGGCTATTGTCAACTCAATGGTCCTTTCAGGACCTTCCCTCAATCATCCCATTATGATTACAGAAACATGCAAACGGGACCTTCGCTGGTGGCTTCAGACATCCAATCTAAATCAAGGAAGTCCTTTTGTTATTCCCTCTCCAGTGGTCACCCTGACGACAGATGCCTCCCAGACAGGGTGGGGGGGGCATTGTCTGGGCAGGTTAGTTCAGGGCTCCTGGCTTCCAGACGAAACTCTTCTCCACATCAATGTATTGGAGATGAGGGCTGTACTTCTGTCCCTACAGGCCTTACACAAGTTTCTCCCTCAGGGCATAATCGCCATCCACACAGACAACATGTCGGTGGTCTGGTATCTAAACAAACAAGGAGGGACCAGATCTTACCCCTTTGCAGAGAGGCCATGAGGGTGTGGGAATGGGCTGTAGCTACCAGCCGTTTCTTGGTAGCGACCCACATTCCGGGGAAATCAAATATATTGGCAGACAGATTAAGCAGAACAATTCTCTCTCCTCACGAGTGGTCCCTAAATGAAACAGTAGCAGCTCAGGTTTTCAGGAGATAGGGGACGCCGTGCTGCGACCTATTTGCAACACCACTAAACACGAAGTGCAAAAGGTTCTTCTCCTTGACTCCACATCAAGGGGAAGCAGCTATGGATGCTCTAGCACAACCTTGGCCAACAGGGCTACTTTATGCCTTTCCTCCGATTCCACTTCTCTCCAAAGTCATTCAAAAAGCTTCTCAATTGGGGTCCAAAATGATACTGATTGCTCCATACTGGCCTCGTCAGGTATGGTTTCCCTACCTGAAGAAACATGCGGTGGACGATCCTTGGACTTTAGATCTAACTCCGGATCTGCTAATTCATCAGTCGGGACGACAGCATCAGTCCCTTCACTCCTTGAAGTTGACAGCTTGGCTCCTCCACTTCCGACTTTAGTCAGAAGTCACACATTAGACCCGGAAGTTATTCACATTTTATCTTCAGCCCACAAACCCACCACTAAGAAATTGTACCTCAGTAAGTGGAAGAGGTTTGCTATCTGGGCTCAACTCAGGGCTTAGACCCTATCACTGCTCCAATCCCAGAGGTTTTGAAATTCTTAACATCCCTGTTTAATCAAGGATCTTCTGTCTCTACTATTAAAGTCCAACTAGCGGCTATCTCTAAATTCCACGAATCCATGGATCCTCCATTGATGAGCAGCAGACTATGCAAAACTTTCATTAAAGGTGCGGGCCTGTTAAGACCCCCAGTTTTTCATCCTGCGCCTCCGTGGGATCTTGATTTGGTGCTTCGTGCATTAACATCTTCCCCTTTCGAACCGGCTGCTACATGTGAGTTAAAATATCTGTCTTGGAAAACTGCCTTCTTAGTTGCAATTACTTCTGCAAGAAGAGTTTCAGAGCTTCAAGCCCTGTCTATTAAACCACCGTACTTGATTTTCCACAAGGATAGAGTATCACTTAGGCCTAATCCATCCTTTGTCCCAAAGGTCTGTTCTAATCTCTGTCTCCAACAATCTCTAGAGCTACCAGTTTTCTTCCCAAAATTCTCCAATGAAGCAGAATACACTCTCCATAAATTGGATGTTCACAGGCAATTGCGCTTCTATTTAGACAGGACTCAGCAATTTCGTAAGTCAGACCAGTTGTTTGTGTCCTTCTCAGACAATAAATTGGGTAAAACCATCACAAAAGCTACTATCTCCAAATGGATTAGAGATTGTATAACTCAGGCTTATTCTTCTTCGAATAAGCAACTTACAACATCTATCAAAGCTCACTCTACCAGAGCTATGGCGACTTCTATAGCTTTTCATTCCAAGCTCGCTATATCGGAGATTTGTGCTGCGGCTACTTGGTCCAATCCGCACACTTTCATTTCCCACTATAAATTGGATGTGGCATCTAAAGGGCGAGCATCATTTGGTTCCACGGTACTCAGGAGTGTTTTCCAGTGAGCCACCCAGGATTCAGGTGCTAGGACGCTGTCCCATCAGTCAGAATGTAGGCGAGATAGGATCACATAACATCTTTTAGTTATGTACTCACCATAACTTCAGATGTTTGGGATCCATCTCGCCTACATTCCTAATACCCACCCTCCTTCCCCCTGCCTTGGAGATCAGAAGAGATTGAACTGTTTGAGTTCTACTGTTTTTATCTTGTTTCATCTGACGATGTTATATAATCAGTGCGTGCATGTGTGCATGTATGCGGACAAACTAGATCTGGGGGACTGGTAGTGGTGCATCCTGGGATATAATAAGCTCAGCCAATAAGAGACTTCGCTCTTTGGCATAAGCGTGCCGAGTCGGAGCCGAGGGATCGGCTCCGAACCATCAGTCAGAATGTAGGCGAGATGGATCCCAAACATCTGAAGTTATGGTGAGTACATAACTAAAAGTTTAGCTGTTCTGTAAAAGAAATGCCTTCCTGGAGTGAACATGATGGAAAGACCCTGTCTGCCTTATGGATGTGCTTTTCTGTTCCACACTGGACCTTTTCCTATAATCAAAGAGGAAGTAAGTAAATTTGGTTCCGTAAATCCCAGGGACCTTTCCAGGATTCACTCTGGGATACCTCCTCCAGAGGTGGGGGGGGGTTCAAATGGAAGATGCCATCCTCACAGCAGGGGAGGCCCATAAAACCAGGGTTTCCAAAATTCTTTTTTGGATAAATCTTTTCAGCGCTCTTGAAAGGTTGCCCAGTTGCCCAGTTGCCCACCTTTGGAGGCAGTCAAGGTAATTTTGACTTTGCACCCAGATGCCTGAGCTTCTATAACAGAAGTTTCCTGGGTGTAAAGATAAGATTCTTGGGTACTGGAAAGAATATCCAGGAGTTATTTCATACCATTGTTCCAGATTCCCCCAAACAAAAGAAGAAAGCTTCCTGATGTCTCAGCCAGTCAGAGAGAAGCTGCAGCTCAGGAGATTCAAAAGCTGATAGACAAAAGAGTCATCCAGGAAGTCCCACCAGACCAAAAACAATTTGGGACTTACTCAAGGTCCTTTTTAGTGCCAAAATGACAGGATCCGAGACTAATTTTGGTTCTAAGCAACCTGAACCAATCTGTGAGGAAGTCAAAGTTCCGAATGGTCACAGTTCAGCCCATTCTGCTCTGTTTATGCAAGGCTCATAGGTAGGTACTAGGCTACTGCCCTAGGGCCTATATAAGCCTAGCCAAAAAGGTACCCTGGCTTTCGCCACCCAAGAAAATAATTTTCCTGTGCCACTGTCAAGCAGAGCCACAGAAGTGATCCCCAGGATGAATTTCCTATTTCTCATCCAATCATCAAGATTTTTCTTGAAGAGTGCTAATGAGGAGCTCTGTTTGACATAGATAGGTAGTCTGTTCCAGAGTATGGGAAGTCTCTGGGGCAGGAATCTATCCCTCCAGCATGTTCTGTTTATTGTGGTGACAAGGTTTAGGTCCCTACAGCGTGTAGCTCGGGGGGATTGGGATTTCTTTAAGTGGAGCATGTCCAACAACTCTGGGTTTGTGGAGCATGTCCAACAGCTCTGGATTTGACATAGCTTTGTATGTTAGGCAGAGATTGCCTCTGAGTAGGCGATATGTGACAGAGTAAAGCTGGAGTTTTTTAAGATGGTCTGCGTACGGCATCTGTTTGAGGCCAGTAATCCTCTTTGTGAGGTATTTCTGTGGCCTCTCCAGTTGTTGTAGATGTCTTGTGAGGTACATACCAAAAGGGGCACTGTACTCTATAATGGGTCTAATGAGTGATGAGTAGAGGGGAACAATGACCTATTTTGTTCTGGATGAGAAACCTTTAGTGATGAGGTGTGCCACGTAGAAGGATTTTCTGACCACTGTGGCGATGTGATTATCAAAGGAGTGACTACTGTCCACCTGTGTCCCAAGGTCTCTCATCACACTTTTGGTGTTAAGTAGACTACCACCTATGTGGTAGTTCATGGGTACAGAGTTTTTACCAAAGGGGATGACAATGCACTTTTTGGCATTGAGTACAGAGTTTTAATCAAAGGGGATGACAATGCAGTTTTTGGCATTGAGCTTCAGGCCATGGATTTGACACCAGGCATCTGTCTCAGTGAGGATGATTGGATGTGCTCAATCAAACTACAGGATACCTACTATCACATCAAGATGAACAGATGATCCTGAAAATTTTTGCACTTTTTGCTGAAAGCCAGTCACTATTATTTCAGAGCTCTTCCCCTTGGTTTCACCACAGCTCCTAGGGTTTTTAATAAGTGTTATGTCAGTGGTAGCAGCTCACCTGAGACTGTGGGGATTTTGAGTGTTTCCATATCTAAATGACTGTCTCCTCACCACTCCAACCAGGCATCTCTTAGAACAGTTAGGGGACTATTTGCTCCAACTTTGTCAAACACTAGGCATTTCAGTCAACACTCCAAATCTCATCTACAACCTGTACAAAGCCTGCGGTTCACAGGGGCCCAGTTGAACACAGTAAGTCAGATAGCCTCCCTTCATACTACACATTGTGTAAACACAATCAAGATTCAGGCACAGCAAATTCTTGCTCATCCATCTCTTCCAGCGAGACTTGTCCTTGGTTTGATGGCAGCGGCCATAACATTAGTTCCTATGGCCCATTTCTATATACGTGTTCTCCAATAGACTCCATCTGTTCAGTGGTCTATTCTGCATCACCCTTTGTCCTTCCCAATCAAACTCACTCAAGTATGCAAGGATCATCTTCATTGTTGGATTCAGTCAGACAAAGTTTACCTAGGCCATCCCTTTATTCTGTTTCCCCCAGTAGCCACGGTAACCATGGATGCCTCTCAATTGTGGTAGGGTTGCATTTCTTGGGACAGATGGTTCATGGCTCATAGTGCCCCCAGAGACCATTTCACATAGTGATCTAGAGACGAGAGCTGTCCTACTAGCATTGTGATGCAAGCTGACAACACGTCTATGATCTGTTATATCAACAGACAGGGGGCACCTGATCTTACCCACTTTGTCATGAAGCATTGAGTGAGGCAGTGGGTAATCATTTCCAGCCACTTTCTTGTGGCAGTGCACATACCAGGGAAATCCAGTGTCCTAGGAGTCAAACTCAGCAGGTCCATTTTGATGCCTCGCAAGTGGTTTCTCAGTCAGTGGCAGAGAAGATTTTCCAGCATTGGAGCCAACCTTGCTGTGATTTCTTTGCATCTCCCCAAAACAACAAAGGCGGCAAGCTCTTTGCCCTAATCTCACCTCAGGGGAGATCACAGAGAGATGCTGTAGTCCAAGTCTGGCCCCCCGGTCTTCTTTGTGCTTATCCCCTGTTACCTCTGATTCCAAAATTCTTACAGAAAGCACTGTGGTTAAAGATCTCAGTTATTCTCAATACCCCCTTTTGGCCTTGCCAAGTGTGGCTCCCCTTCCTTTAGCCTCATCTTCGATATCGTTCATAGATACTGGACCTGAATCCAGACCTTCCCTAGCGTCCCTCCAGGATGGAACAACCCAACATTCCAAGCCTCACACTAACCACATGGTTTCTCTACTACCATTTATAGCTAGACAGCTCAAACTTTCCTTACCAGTCTGACAAATACTTCTATCTTCCCAGAAAGCTTCTACAAGGAAGATCTACAGGAGTAAATGGAAAAGATTTTCAGTTTAGCTCTTCAGAAGTAAGTTGACTCTTTTATTACTCCTAGACCTTCGGATTTGGAATTGTTACCATCTATTTTTCAGGAAGGTGTTAATTTTTCTACAGTCAAAATAGAATTAGCAAGCATATCCAAGTTCCACTTAGGCTAATCACCCTTAACATCCACATCCCACCCCCACCATCCAGTAAGGAAACCTCCATAAAAAACTTCTCCAAAGCCAACTTCTTGCTACTCAAGTCAGAAGTGACAAACTTTACGACACCCATGCAGACTGGAACTGAAAGTTCAACTGCTGAATCCTACACTAAAGCACTGCACAAGCACATCCACTCATGGATGAATCATGCCATCCCAAATAGAACCAAGATGCTGTCCTCCAAAAAAGGAAGCCAATCTGGTGGTCCCCTGCCATAAACAAACTTTACAACAAAAGGAAGAAACTGTTGCAGAAAAGGGGAAAATCCCAGGATGCATAAAACTCCCTTACCAGCCTCAGTAAGAAGCTGAGATCCCTCATAAAATCCTCCAAAGCTAGTTATAAATATAAAATTGCCAAAGATTCCACAGACAACCACAAGGCATTCTATAACTATGTCAAGAATCTAAATGGCAATGCTCAGATCTGCTCTGAGCTACAACAGAATGGCATTAAATATACTGATCCCAAGGATATTGCCAATATCCTGGCAGATCAATTCAGTGCCAACTTCACCCCCCTCTCACCCCCTAAACGGCCCATCTCAATACTGGAAGATTGCCAAATTCCAGTAATAACAGCCACACAGGTAAAACAAACACACTCTCCAAAGCTAAGAATACAGCATCCATGGGACCAGATGACATCTCAGGCTGTGTATTACATGAACTACAAAATGAATTGGCACCTCACCTAAGTGTCATGTTTAATTATAGCCTCACCTCAGGCTTCGTGCCCACTGAGTGGCACACAGCTACAGTTATCCCACTCCACAAGGGGGGATCCACCTTGGATCCCAAGAACTACCGCCCCATCAGTCTGATGAACCTGATCTGCAAGACCATGGAACGTATTATCATGGAACTTTTAAACAAAGACACTGGCAACCTTCAAACACTGGACCCCACCCAGTTTGGGTTTGTGAAGATCCGATCTTGTCTCCTGAACCTGATTGACTTCTTTGAATCAGTCTGCAGAGCTGTGGACGAGGGTAAAGCGGGCCACACAGCCTATCTGGACCTCACCAAGGCCTTTGACACCATCCCCCACTCTGGAATCATAGATAGACTTACTAAGATGGGTATTAATCCCTATGTCACTCAATGGGTTGCCAACTGGCTTACTGATAGAACCCACACTGTAAAAGTAGCCGACTCCAAATCCAGCTCCAGACAAGTGACAAGTGGAGTACCTCAGGGTTCAGTCCTGGGACCGCTCTTGTTTGGCATCTACTTCTCTGAAGTACAGGCCAACACTAAGGGACTCTGGCTAACAAAGTTTGCAGATGACTGCAAACTGGGAGCCATTATTGAATCCAAAAATGATGTTGATACTCTACAAGAGGGCCTTACAGAAACAGATGCTTGGTGCCAGAGCCATGGGCTCAAGCTCAATGCCAATAAATGTATAGTTATCCCCTTTGGGAAAAAGCATGTACCCATGAATTACCACATAGGTGGCAGTACACTAAACACCAAAAATATGATGAGACTTAGGGACACAGGTGGACAGTGGTCTCACCTTCGATAACCACATCGCCGCAACAGTCAGGAAATCCTTCTATGTGGCACACCTCATCACTAAGGGCTTTTCATCTAGAAAAAAGGAGGTCATTGTCCCACTGTACTCATCCCTCATTAGACCTATTACAGAATACAATGCCCTGTTTGGTATGTACCTCTCAAGACATCTGCAACAACTGGAAAGGCCGCAGAAATACCTCACTAAAAGAATCACAGGCCTAAAGCAGGTGCCCTACGCTGACTGCCTTAAAACACTCCAGCTATACTCTGTTGCATATCATCTACTCAGAGATGATCTCTGCTTAACATACAAGGCCATGTCAAACCCAAAGCTGTTGGACATGCTACACTTAAAGAAATCCCAATCCCTCAGAGCCACACGCTCCAGGGTTGTAAACCTTGTCATCACAATAAACAAAACATGCTGGAGGGATAGGTTCCTAACCCAGGGACTCCCCAGACTCTGGAATAGACTGCCCATGCATGTCAAGCAGAGCACCTGTTTGGCCCTCTTCAAAAGGAACCTTGACCATTGGATGGGAGAAAGGAAATTCACCCTGGGGATCACGTCAGTCACCCTGCTAGACAGGGCTCCAGGGAAGTAAATAGTGTGGGAAGAAATAGCCAGGGAATTGTTATGGCTAGGCTTGTAAAGACCCTAGGGCCGATAGCCTAATACCAACCTATAAGAAAAAAAAATACTCTTTAGCTTCTTCCAAATTATCCAAGTCTTTTCCAAACGATACCTTCTTACTTAGACCTCCAGTGAAAGATCCGTCACCTCCTTGGGATTTAACAGTTGTACTTCAGTGGTTGACCCAACATCCATTTGAAACATTATCCAAATCTGATTTGAAATTTTTGTCTTGGAAAACAGCATTCCTAGTAGCTATTACATCTTCATGGTGAATTTCCAAACTCCAGGCTCTATCTTCCAAATCCCCTTATATTGTTTTTTCACAAAGACAGAGCTACTTTATGAACCAATCCATCCTTCTTACCAAAAGTAGCATCTGAATTGAATATCAGTTAAACAATTCATTTTCTGGTTTTCTTCACTAAGTTTTCAAATAAGGGAGACTATGTGCTGCATATTTTAGATGTACATAGACCACTACGTTTTTATCTACTCAGGAGAAAACATTTCAGGAAATTGGAACAGCTGTTTCTTTCTCATCATACAGACTGGGAACACCAGTCTCTAAAGTTACCCTGGCCAAATGGATTACTGATTGCATTTCTTCTGTATATACTCAACAAGGCCTCTCCCTATTAAAGCCTTCTAAACCATATTCTACTAGGTCTATGACAACTTCTTTCACATTCTGGTCTAGAGCTTCCATTTATGACATTTTTTCAAAAGCTACTCGGTCTAATGCTCATATCTTTATTGCTCATTACAAACTAGATTTGACCTCTAGAAGCAGAGCTGCTTTTGGTTTGGCAGTACTACAAAATATCCTTCCATGAGGCCCACCCAAGTTTTACATATCTGGGGTCTCTGTCCCTTACATTGAGGACGATTGAAAAGGACACAACATGACTATGCAAATGTGTTGTCCATTTTCATTCATCCTCAGCTTCCTATCCTCCTTCCCCCTTCCTTTCACCTTCTGGAGTGAACTTGTGGATACTGTGGAACCTTTTGTTCCACATTTGAGCCCCAGTGTTCTTTCCTTCTTCCTGCTTTATCTTAAGATTCAGCAAACTGAATCTGAGCTATTATTGTCTGATTGGGGCATTATAAGTAGAGGGAAGAGTTCGAGAGTTGGATCTGAAGTCTAGTGCATGTGGCCGTTGGATCCGAGGTTGGATCTGGTACCCATATGTTGAGGAAGAATGAAATGGACTAGACAGAAGAATAGTTACTGTGAGTACATAACTTTAATTTTTATTTAAAGTTTCCTGCCGTATGCATATTTATGGTAAAGCTATCCCATATTTAAATTTTTGTTTACCACCAGCTAAATTGATTTAATGGTAGTCATGCCAATTGTATGACTCTGAGTGAAGTGCTTGTGCTTTGGGATACATATCCTCAGTCAGTTATATCTTCAGGTTGTATTCTCATTTAATTCCCTTTGTAAAGGGGGTACCCAGTTTACAACTATAACTAACAGAAAATGCAGTCTGTTGATATGACTGACTTTAAGAATGAAGTGCTCATGATTCATGATGAATAAACCAAATTCAAACAACTAAGATGACTATCCTGTTTTCAAAACAATTTAGATTGTTGATGGATACTGTATGCATATGTGTGTGTGTGTGTGTGTGTGTGTGTGTGTGTGTGTGTGTGTGTGTGTGTGTGTGTGTGTGTGCGCATGTGTGTGTGTGCGCGTGTGTCTCTATGTCTATCTATATATGAATATGTGTGTGTGTGTGTGTGTGTGTATATATATATATATATATATATATATATATATATATATGGATCTACTTTAGAATTTCAACACTTCAGAAGATTGACACTCAGAACGACGAGACCAGAACAACGACGGCTTACATAAACGAAACTACACATAACCGACGAGTCAGAACAATGACAATAGACAGTATCAGACAGTGAAATAGCTGATAAACACACCAAACTATTACTCTGACGTCCTGTGTACACATTGCAATCATTGTGAAAACATTTTGAAAAGAAGACGCAAACGCGCCATTATGAAGTATAAATAAAGCAGCTAAGCATACTACTGCTGTGCTATGCACCATTTCCGTTAGACTAGCTGAACACATGGAAGCTCCAGGAGTAGTTGGTAGTGCGTATAGCACCATTACGTCCCAGAAAGGAAAAGAGTTACTGGGGACTTGAGCTGTGCCACTATCTGGATGATGGATGGTACATTCTTTGGTAAAGGTGTAAACATTAGACAGCTGTACTCAATTCACGGTTTTGTGAAATATGGCAGCCACAGTAAGTCCATTCCTTTACTGTATGCATTCCTATCCAAGAAGTCTTTAAAATGCTACAGTTATTTGTGGCACTGTATGATTCATCTATTGTCTTGTCAGAACAAAACCTAGAAGTGGCTGTGCGATTTGTTTTATGTGATTTTGAAATAGCGGCTGTTAAGAGTATACGAGCAAATATCCCCAACGCTAAATCTAAGGGCTGCCTCTTCCACTTCTCCCAGAATGTTTGGCGGAAAATTCAAGGGTTAGGTTTGACCCGTCACTATAATACATCACAGGCATTCCAACTGGCAGTTAAGAGCCTAGTAGCTCTCTCATTTTTGAAAGAGGATGAGGTAGAGACAACATTTGATGCATTGAAAGAGGGCTTTCCACAGGAAGGGCTAGCTGTCTTGAAATAATTTTCAGATTGGTACGTTAATGGCAAGGCATGGAAATTTAATACAAGGACTTCCTCTAAACTACGATGTAAGAGTGTTCAATCTCGCCGTTTGTTCTTACACACGGGTTCGGAGCCGATCCTCGGTTCCGAGTCGGCCGAATTGCAAAGCTCTGAATCTCAGAGAAGCTCGAGACCAGCCAATATCCCACAATCCTCCCTGCCATTACTCAGATCTAGTTTGCCGCTGCAACAGATCAGATCAAGGAGAGCTCGGACCAGATAGAAAATTGAGATTTGCTTACTATTTACAGATAAGATACTGATTTTTTTCCTGATATAACCATATATTTCTTAGATTGTTATAGAAGTGCTGTGTGTGTGTGTTTTATATATATATATATATATATATATATATATATATATATATATATATATACCTTTTTTTTTTTTTTTTTCTTCAGGCACCCTTTTGTAGCCTAACCCTTCTTCTTTGGGTGTGGCTTTGTGAGTGTCTTCTTTTATATAGCCCTATATACATATAGGATTAGCAGTTTTTCTATACTCATTAGTTATTGTTGTTTTATTAGTATGTCAGAAAAAGCTAAATCTGGCTTTAAAAGATGTCAGTGTGGGCAGAAAATGTCCATTACTGACAATCATGCTTCCTGCGTCTACTGTCTTGGCCCTCTCCATCTTCAAGAGGATTGCTCTATTTGCCATTCCTTTAGCGGGAGGGTCATGACAGATAGGCGCAGGAAGCTCATAGACAGAGGGTTACTGAAGCCTGCCTTTCAAGAGGCTTTGGACAAGTCGGATCAGGCTTCTAAATCCTCGAAGGGGTCGAAGATGTCGGAGCCCATGTCATCAGCTCCGAGTTCATCTTCTAAGGTTCGTTCGCCGGTTCCACAGATCTTGGGGCCGAGCGTCGAACATTTATCTTTTCCTGAGCCCCAGATCTTGGAACCGGTGTCGGAGCTGCCACCACCATCCATTCTTCGGTCGGTGCCATCTTTGGCTCCTTCGACCCGTTCTTCCAGACCTTTATCTGAGACAGATGTGGATCGTGTCGTGCAGAAACTCATGGAAAACACGGCCCTTTCCAAGTTAATTGCAGTTTCCTCTCAGTTGGTGTCGAAACTAGAAGGCCTCCCCATATCTCCAACGGGTCCTCCTTCGAGACCCATCCAGATCTCGGAGCCGGGAGAGGATGACCTGATGATAGTGGAGCCCTCGGTGCCGAAACCATCCATTGCACGATCGACACCATTGACTTCGACTCCTTCGGAACCGATAGGGGAGTCGCGGAGCCGACGGTCTCTCCTCGGTTCCGGGACCGAGAGTCGTACCGACCTGTCGGTACTGACTTTCCCTCTCGGGGCCTCGGCACAGACTGGCTTGGCTCCGTCCTCAGGGTCGGAGCCCATGGCACCTGGGTCTGGGATGCTCCCGTGTTCTTCGGAACCGGGGGAGCCCTCGGCCAGGGGTTCGGGGGCCTTTGACCTTATGAGGAAAGTATTGTCTGCACAGACAACCACATCATCAGGGGAATCTTCTCCTTCTCCAAAAGGGCCACTTTCTGTTTCTGCTCCCACGATCCATCCCAAGCGTAGAGCCCAATTGCCTCAGCCACCCCCAGAGGGTTCCCCCTGTTCCTTGGAGGCCTCACCAGAAGCCCCCTCTGATGAGGTCCTGAGGAAACGGTTGTGCAAGAGGAGGCACATAGATTCCCCACAGGAATTTCTAACGTCTGACACCGACTTGGATGAGGCAGAGGGGTCCCCCAAATCACCCTCGGAGGATGTGTCATTTGCAGACATCCTGGAGATCTTGAAACAGAGGGGTGATTGGCAATCCCTAGCCCCCACTGAGGACGAGTTGGTGCTGCTGAAGGCTTTTGGGGCTCAACCTTCTACCGCCTAGGTGACTCCGCCCTTCCATGAATTAATGGATTTGATTGCTCGAAGGGCATGGGAGGCACCTGACACAGTGGAACCAGTCCCTAGGAAACCAAACAAGTTCATCACTGCTCCCCAAGATAAATCTTATCTCACCAAGGGAGTTCCTGTCGACGCTATGGTGGTGGCGGCAGCCACGAAAAAGGAGATGTCTGAGTCTTCCTCATCTGTTCATCCTCCTAATAAGGATTCTAGGACTATGTACAGATATGGGAAGCGCATTTTTAGTTCAGCGACTTTTTCCATGCGTTCGCTAAACTATTTGCCTCACTTCACACGTTTGCAGAGGGATCTCATCAAGGAGCTGACAGATACCCTCCAGGGTAACACAGATGCTGCTGTTTCAGAAAAAGTAACAGCACAACTTAACACCCTCACCTCCATAGTAAACTCATCCATGAGGCTCATCTCGTATGCAGCCGAGGGATCGAGTAGAGCTGCAGCTTCAGCGATTGCTTTTCGAAGACAATCATGGATGCGGCTGTGCTCCTTTGCGGAAGCCTTCAAGTCTTCCTTTGCCAATGCCCCTTTTGATGGTGCCACACTTTTCGGGCCCAAGGTTAAGGAGACTCTCACTCGGTGCGAGCAAGAGGGAAAGACCCTGTCTGCTGTCGGGGTGCGTTTTTCCACTCCTACTAGACCATACCCCAAAGGGCAACGAGGCGGAAAAATGTGGTTCCGTAAGAATCAGGGATCTTTCCGGACCACACAGAGTGATACTCCCTCCAGAGGCAGAGGAGGGGGTAGAAATGTAAGACGCCGCCCCGGCGGCAGAGGGGGTCCGCATAACCAAGGCGACAGGGATTCCATCCCTGGGAAGCCTTTCCAGCACTCCTGAAGGGAGGCCCGGCTGTCCTGCTCTGGAGGCGGTCGGGGGTCGCTTGGCTTTATACCCACTGGCCTGGCTAAACATTACTTCGGATTCTTGGGTAAAAAGCATTATAACCAGAGGATGCAAAATCCCCTTCACATCAACGCCACCTCTACAAAGAAAGTTTCCAGACGTGCCACCCCATCTGCGAAATCTAGCAGCTGTAGAAATTTCAAAGCTGCTCGCAAACAGAGTCATCCAACCAGTCCCGGCGGACCAAAGAGAATTCGGAACTTACTCAAGGTTCTTTTTAGTTCCAAAAAAGACAGGGGACTGGAGACCGATCTTAGATCTCAGCCATCTCAACAACTTTGTGAAGAAGGAAAAGTTCCGGATGGTCACGCTTCAATCAATCCTACCATTCTTACAGAAGGATGATTGGATGTGCTCTATAGATCTCAAAGACGCGTACTACCACATCAAAATGGCCAGACCGTCCAGCGATCACCTGCGCTTCCGGCTGGGAGCCAGTCACTTTCAGTTTCGAGCTCTGCCCTTTGGACTCACCTCAGCCCCCAGGGTATTCACCAAATGCATGGCAGTAGTTGCGTCTCACTTGAGACGACAAGGATTCCAGGTGTTTCCCTATCTGGACGACTGGCTCCTCACCGCCACCACCGAGCGTCGTCTATTGCAAGCCAGAGACTACACAATCAGCCTTTGTTCCCACTTAGGGATTTCCATAAACTTTGAAAAGTCTTGCTTATCGCCCTCACAGTGTATTTCCTTCATCGGAGCAGACCTAAATACACGTTCGACACTACTGAAGCTCCCTCCAATAAGAGCCTCAACCCTCAAACAGCAGGTTCTTCTTCTTCTGGTCAGCAAGAAAGCCCCAGCCAAACTGGTGTTAAAAGTGTTGGGACTGATGGCAGCCGCACTAATTGCAGTCCCTATGGGAAGGTTACACATGAGGATCCTACAATGGCTGCTCTTCGCGCAGTGGTCGTTCCAACACCTACCCCTAGCGCACGAGATCAGGATAACAGACTCTTGCAGACGGGACCTCTCATGGTGGCTGCACGATCAGAACCTCACTATGGGTCATCCGTTCATTCTACCCAGTCCAACAGCCACAATAACCACGGACGCTTCCCTGATAGGGTGGGGGGCCTTTTTCAGGGAAGAACAGTCCAAGGAGAATGGTCCAGCATGGAGTACACTCTACATATAAATGTTCTGGAGTTGAGGGCGGTGTTCCTGGCGTTGCAACACTTCCAAGCCCTCTTACCTCTAGGAACAGTAGCAGTTCAGACAGACAACATGTCTGTAGTCTGGTACATAAACAAGCAAGGGGGAACCAGGTCTTACCCGTTATGCAGAGAGGCCATGAGAATTTGGCAATGGGCAGAGTCCACGGGTCGCTTTCTGATAGCAACGCACATCCCGGGGTCATCCAACGTCATTGCGGACAGGTTGAGCAGAGCCATCCTGTTACCTCACGAGTGGTCCCTCAATTCACAGATGGCGGAAAAGATCTTCCGCAAATGGGGCCAGCCTTGCTGCGATCTGTTTGCTTCCCCATTGAATGCAAAATGCAGAAGCTACTTTGCCCTTCTACCCCCTCCGGGGGATGTCCCCAGGGACACACTGATACACGATTGGCCCCCGGGTCTCCTATATGCATTTCCGCCTACTCCCTTGATTCCCAGATTTCTACAGAAAGCCATGAACCTGGAAAGGACTATAATACTCATAGCCCCATTCTGGCCTCGTCAAATATGGTTCCCCTTTCTTCGAGCCCATCAAATAGAGGAACCATGGATTCTGGACCCAGTACCAGATCTACTGACACATTCGTCGGGAGTTCCTCACCCGTCTCTACAGTCCCTCAAACTAGCAGCTTGGCTGCTCCGCTTCCCTGCCTAGCCAGGTCTCATCTACTCCCCCCAGCAGTTCAACACATTCTGGTTGCTTCTCATAAAGCTTCCACTACTAAACTCTATACGAGTAAGTGGAAACGCTTTGTATATTGGGCATCTAGCCAAAACTTAGACCCCCTGGTAGCTCCTCTACATAAAATTTTAGAATTCTTATCTATCCTTTTTCACGAAGGAGCTTCTGCTTCCACGCTAAGAGTACAGTTGGCGGCCATATCAAACTTCCATTTTGGTGAGGAAGGTTCTCCCATTATGTCTCACAGACTTTGTAAGGCCTTTATGAAAGGAACCTTCCATCTTAGACCGCCTGTCAGAAAACCTTTCTTTCCATGGAGCCTGAATTTGTTGCTGTCGCAACTCATGTTGCCACCTTTTGAACCTGCTTCGTCATGTCTCTTAAAGTTCTTATCGTGGAAGACGCTGTTTCTCATCGCCGTGACTTCAGCTCGTAGAGTATCAGAGTTGCAAGCACTATCGGTCAGACTACCTTACTTGATATTCCATCCAGACAGGGTCTCTTTGCGTACAAATCCATCCTTCCTTCCAAAAGTATGCTCAGTTACGAATATTAACCAGTCTATAGAACTCCCTACCTTTTTCAAAAACCATACTAACAAACTGGAGTATATGTTGCACAAGTTGGATGTTCACAGGCAATTAAGATTTTATTTGGATAGGACCAAGGATTACAGGAAAACAGATCAGCTCTTCGTTGCATTTGCAGACAATAAAAAGGGCATGGCAATTACTAAACGTACACTATCTAAATGGCTTGCTGACTGTATAACATTTGTATACTCTAAATCAAAGCAATCCTTGCCCACCAAACCTAAGGCCCATGGCCCATTCTACCAGATCCGTCTCCACTTCCTTAGCTCATGCAGCTTGTTTGCCTTTGGACACTATTTGTGCAGCAGCCACATGGTCTAAACCACACTTTCATCACTCATTATAGAGTGGACAAAATCTCCAAGGATAGGACATCATTTGGTTCCACTGTGCTTAGGAACGTTCTTCCATGAGTCAGTCGGAGTGACGGAGCTAGGGATGCTACCCGTGTGTAAGAACAAACGGCGAGATTGAACACTCTTACATAAAGAAGTTATGTCCTTACCATAACGTTCCATGTAGAGTGTTCATCTCACCTTTGTTCTTACATTCCCTCCCTTTCCCCCCCACGTGTTTGGAAGAACTGGTAGGATTAGAGTCTGATCGATGTGTCTTGACCCCTTCCGGGGTATATGCTCCCGTGTATCATGGGATATATGTTTAGACCATTAGTTATTGCTATGGTGAGAGAGTGTCTCTGAATGGCTGAAGAGAGTGTATACTTCTAGCACCGGAGGTGTTGGATCTTTTGGTCTGGTTTGTTTGCAAACTAGATCTAAGTAATGGCAGGGAGGATTGTGGGATATGGGCTGGTCTCGAGCTTCTCTGAGATTCAGAGCTTTGCAATTCGGCCGACTCGGAGCTGAGGATCGGCTCCGAACCCGTGCGTAAGAACAAAGGCGAGATGAACACTCTACATGGAACGTTATGGTAAGGACATAACTTCTTTTTTCCCACCATTGTTTCCTATTACATTCTAGAACATTAGTGAGCTAAACGAATTGTCCTTACCACGCACGCAGAACACAGTTGAGGAGTGGCATAGGAGACTAAAGTGTCTCGTTGGGGAAATAGGTACCAATTTGTATTTAATACTATCCAGTCTTACTCGCAAGCAAAACAGAGTAGATGAGCTACGGGTCAGGTATTCCACGGTTATGTCCCTTCCCCCAAAAAGAGGAAACTCATAGAGAGGCATAACAAGTTTCAGACTGTGTTAATTAACAGAAATGATAATACGGCTGTTGAATTTGTGAAAACCGTGGCTAGACATCTTAAAGTGTAGAGGCATTTGTTATGTTAAGCAATTACATAACATGTTCACATGAGAATCCCTACAATCCCTGTTTAGCACTATAAGTTGAGGTGTTGCACATAATATATCTGATTTGAACACTTTACATTGACTTTTCCCTTGTCTATTGTTGTTGTTCTGAAACGTCTGTTATGTGAGGTTTCGTTTATGTAAGCTGTCGTTGTTCTGGTCTCGTCGTTCCGAGTGTCGACCTTCTGAAGTGTTGAAATTCTAAAGTAGATCCATACATATGTGTATATATATATATATATATATATATATATATATATATATATATATATATATATATATATATATATATATATATATATATATATAAAGAGAGAGAGAAAGAGTTTACATTTTACAGTCCCTATCCCTACAAGTTTGAGAGTAGGCTATCATGCTAGTAGATAGCATTACAAATTTAATTATCCTAAAATAGTCCGAAGAGGTGATTTGCATCGACATGCAGTGTGAACATAAGTTATAAAATCTGTTTCAAAAGGACTGGCTTAGAAAAATAATGGTCAGGATTGGTTAGAGTAAAATAAACCAAACAGTATCAAGTTCAGTTTGGAGCTGATACTGTTTTATTCATTTTATTATAGCCAGTAATGTACTTTTTTGTAATTATTCCTGTAAATATAATTTTGGCATAGTTTTTTATGTACCTATATAACAAAAACATTATTGAATAACACAACGTAAAATAAGATGGTCATAAAACCATTTATAAATAAAAGTTGTTCCTATGGTCGTAAATAAAAGCAAATAAAAGGAAATATGTCTTGGGGATGTTCTTAAACTGCATATGCCACCAAGGTGGTACATTCTAATGGCATAGAACAGTGGTTCCGAAACTCTGGTCTGCTGATCCCTGGGGGTCCTACGATACATTCTAGGGGTCTGTGAGCTCACCTCGATTTCGGGCATCATCCGTGACCTTGTGGGAAAAAAAGTTGCTCTCCTCATCGTCAGTTTATTAAAAAAAGAAAAAGAAAAACAAGAAAAGAAAGAGACTGTCTGCAGCTGAGCTGCTTAATATCTGCATTTGCAGCTAAGAATCTGGTTGCCCTGAGTTTTTAGAGAAGCAAAGAAGGAACAACCTCTGCATTTGTGACTGACGTTGAGCAGCTGCTCACTTGCCCTGTGTTCTGCCTGGCAGTTAGAAGTTGGAGGGAAATTTAAACAACTGATCTGTTCCCTCTAATGTCCTGGATTTATGTTGGTTGCTGCTAATAGAAATTACTGCAGAGCTGATCTGGGCGAACTTGTCAAAACGTCCCTGGCCTGAAGGTATTCTTTTTTTAATCGAGGCTTAAGTAAGTGGTGCAGTTGAGAGCATAACTGTCAACTGTCCAGATATTTGCCTCATTTGGTCTGTTTCTCATAAAATGGTGTTTTCTGGCAAACCCCCAGTAAATCGTTTTTCACTGAACTCAGAAAATTATGGTAGACATTTGCTCTTTAGACTTCATATCCTTCAGAAAATTAGTACCACTGCAAAACTTGTTATTCTATCAACTTTCTAACTTTGAAAGCACAATATTTAAAATGTATCCTTAGTTTTGGTCCTCTGTCTCCCACCCCATTATGACAAACTTTGTCAAGATTTTTTGTGCTGAAGAGGTTGAGAGGTGTGTGTGTGTGTGTGTGTGTGTGTGTGTGTGTGTGTGTGTGTGTGTGTGTGTGTGTGTGTGTGTGTGTGTGTGTGTGTGTGTGTGTAAGAAGTAAGGAGGCAGGTAGGTATGTATGTGTGTGTGTGTGTGTGTGTGTGTGTGTGTGTGTGTGTGTGTGTGTGTGTGTGTGTGTGTGTGTGTGTGTGTGTGTGTGTGTGTGTGTGTGTGTGTAAGAGGGAGGGAGGCAGACAGGTAGGTGTATGCATATGTGTAAGTAAGAGGGAGGCAGGCAGGTAGGTGTGTGTATGTGTGTAAGTAAGAAGGAGGGAAGCGGGTAGGTTTTTGTGTGTAAGTAAGAGGAAGGGAGGGGGTCTATATTGCAACATCGAATGCTAAAAACAGCGAATGATGTTACATCGACACATTTTCAGCGAAAGCTGAAAATGTCGAATCCACAGAACAGCGATTTCTTTCCTAGGAAAAGAAATCGCTGTTCCAACCCCCGCAAAAAAAAAAAAAAAACATTACACACTTCCAAACACATACACACATACCCAATCCTAATTATACCCCCCAAAAACCAGTAAACAACTAAATACACATATGCACATAACCCGATCATACATTTAACGAAAAAACCCAGTAAACATTTTAAACCATATGCACTTACCTTAACCCGCACCCTAACCCTAAGGTCAGTAACTCTTGCACATTTACATAAACAGCTCCAAACACATACACACTTACCTTAACCCT